>NW_027196429.1:0-80000 GCF_038502225.1 Cherax quadricarinatus
CACATTCTAGATAAATTGTTCAAAAACTCAACTAGTTTATAAGTATACATAACACATTCATCAATAGATTTATCTGCACTAAACAAAATGAAGTTAAAGAGAAAAAAACAAATCTAAAATATATGTTACAAAACACTTTAGTATTTAAAACAATGGTATTGAAGACTTTTCTCCAGATCTGAAAAAGATAAAACCATAAATTTTAGTTTGACAAGAAATTCCATGGATTTTTTTTTAAATGAATTGTGTCCCACACACGAATAATTATAAATCATGAAACGGGTGGGGTTTGAACCCTTGGCAAGTGAATCCTGAAGCTCGCAGGCGGGTGCGTTAACACACTGGCCTGTCACTTGCAGGGGTTTGTTCCCTGATTTACTTGCAGTCGTGTTATTACTATTTCTAGAGTAACAATTGTAAATTTTAACAAATTAGAAATAAATACGAAGAATTACTGAGACAAAGCAAAATAAACTTTAAGAAACTGTTGGTAATAAATCGTATATCAGTAACAATCTTACAAGTCATTTTTATACATATGAAATAAAGCTAGATTTATTAGGTAAAAAAAGATGAGCAGAAATAAAATAGTTGTTGAAATTGTTGTAGAATTATCCGAGAAAAAAAAATTTGATTTATTTTGATTTATTCCCACTTCTGAAAAAATCAATAAAAAATCATTGAAACTGTCGGAAAAAAAAGTTCTGTATTTAAGAAACTTTTCGAGTAATTATCAAATATCTTTGGGATTTCATTAAAAAAAAGACATTGGAAGATAGATGAAAAATAGCAAATGTTTTGCCAGTATTTAAGGACTTAATTTAGAATATTGAAGAAAACTTATACTTAAACTAGAGAGTCAGATAATGTCATTATAATTATTCTATTCGTCAGTAACTTATGAACAATATTAAAGAAAATAAATCTCGGAGGGAATAAACTCTGGAATGTCGGTCACTTTTACTGATGATTGTTTCTCAGCTTTACTGATGATTGTTTCCCAGCTTTACTGATGATTGTTTCTCAGCTTTACTGATGATTGTTTCTCAGCTTTACTGATGATTGTTTCTCAGCTTTACTGATGATTGTTTCTCAGCTTTACTGATGATTGTTTCTCAGCTTTACTGATGATTGTTTCTCAGCTTTACTGATGATTGTTTCCCAGCTTTACTTATGATTGTTTCTCAGCTTTACTGATTATTGTTTCTCAGCTTTACTGATGATTGTTTCTCAGCTTTACTGATGATTGTTCCTCAGCTTTACTGATGATTGTTCCTCAGCTTTACTGATGATTGTTCCTCAGCTTTACTGAAGATTGTTCCTCAGCTTTACTCAGCTTTACTGTTGATTGTTCCTCAGCTTTACTGATGATTGTTTCTCAGCTTTACTGATGATTGTTTCTCAGCTTTATGGATGACTGTTCCTCAGCTTTACTGATGATTGTTCCTCAGTTTACTGATGATTGTTCCTCAGCCTTATTGATGATTGTTTCTCAGCTTTACTTATGATTGTTCCTCAGCTTTACTTATGATTGTTCCTCAGCCTTACTGATGATTGTTCCTCAGCTTTATGGATGACTGTTCCTCAGCTTTATGAATGGCTGTTCCTCAGCTTTACTGATGATTGTTCCTCAGCCTTACTGATGATTGTTCCTCAGCTTTACTTATGATTGTTCCTCAGCTTTACTTATGATTGTTCCTCAGCCTTACTGATGATTGTTCCTCAGCTTTATGAATGACTGTTCCTCAGCTTTACTGATGATTATTCCTCAGCTTTACTGATTATTCCTCAGCTTTGCGGATGATTGTTCCTCAGCTTTATCTATGATTGTTCCTCAGCTCTGCCTGTAATTGTCCCTCAGCTTTACCAATGATTGTCCCTCTGCTTTACCTCTGATTTTTCCTCAGCTTTACCTATGATTGTCTCTCTCCCCTTCCCCCACAGACAGACACTCGTGCCGATCTGTGGTATATTTTTCCTCTCTGGCTGAGAAAGATACGTGTGCAACAGATGGTGTCTCTATTGATGAGACGTTTCGTCTAATTTGCAAACATCTTCAGTCGATAAAGAGAAGAGTTAAGAGAAGTAGTGGAGTTGTAGATTTGAAGTGGTCAGTTCTTCTGCCCTGAAGAAGTAAATTAGTGGCCAGTCTTTAAGTCCATTTGCCAAAATTACTTATTGAAGGCCCAGGGACTGATCAGGTTACATTTACTTCTCCACTACTTTTGTAGTCGCCATTGTATTTCGACTGAAGAAGCCTGCTGAGCAGGCGACACATCTCATCAATAAATAAACCGAAATGATGCAAATATGTCTGGTCGGTAATTAAGCCGTTGAAGTAATGATGCTTTGTCCTTGTACGCTGCTACAGATCTTGTTCACATGTTCATCGCTGCTACAGATCTTGTTCACATGTTCATCGCTGCTACAGATCTTGTTCACATGTTCATCGCTGCTACAGATCTTGTTCACATGTTCATCGCTGCTACAGATCTTGTTCACATGTTCATCGCTGCTACAGATCTTGTTCACATGTTCATCGCTGCTACAGATCTTGTTCACATGTTCATCGCTGCTACAGATCTTGTTCACATGTTCATCGCTGCTACAGATCTTGTTCACATGTTCATCGCTGCTACAGATCTTGTTCACATGTTCATCGCTGCTACAGATCTTGTTCACATGTTCATCGCTGCTGCTACAGATCTTGTTCACATGTTCATCGCTGCTACAGATCTTGTTCACATGTTCATCGCTGCTACAGATCTGCTACAGATCTTGTTCACATGTTCATCGCTGCTACAGATCTTGTTCACATGCTGCTACAGATCTTGTTCACATGTTCATCGCTGCTACAGATCTTGTTCACATGTTCGTCGCTGCTACAGATCTTGTTCACATGTTCACAGACATCGCTGCTACAGATCAGATCTTGTTCACATGTTCATCGCTGCTTCAGATCTTGTTCACATGTTCATCGCTGCTACAGATCTTGTTCACATGTTTGTTCATCTTGTTCACATGTTCATCGCTGCTACAGATCTTGTTCACATGTTCATCGCTGCTACAGATCTTGTTCACATGTTCATCGCTGCTACAGATCTTGTTCACATGTTCATCGCTGCTACAGATCTTGTTCACATGTTCATCGCTGCTACAGATCTTGTTCACATGTTCATCGCTGCTACAGATCTTGTTCACATGTTCATCGCTGCTACAGATCTTGTTCACATGTTCATCGCTGCTACAGATCTTGTTCACATGTTCATCGCTGCTACAGATCTTGTTCACATGTTCATCGCTGCTACAGATCTTGTTCACATGTTCATCGCTGCTACAGATCTTGTTCACATGTTCATCGCTGCTACAGATCTTGTTCACATGTTCATCGCTGCTACAGATCTTGTTCACATGTTCATCGCTGCTACAGATCTTGTTCACATGTTCATCGCTGCTACAGATCTTGTTCACATGTTCATCGCTGCTACAGATCTTGTTCACATGTTCATCGCTGCTACAGATCTTGTTCACATGTTCATCGCTGCTACAGATCTTGTTCACATGTTCATCGCTGCTACAGATCTTGTTCACATGTTCATCGCTGCTACAGATCTTGTTCACATGTTCATCGCTGCTACAGATCTTGTTCACATGTTCATCGCTGCTACAGATCTTGTTCACATGTTCATCGCTGCTACAGATCTTGTTCACATGTTCATCGCTGCTACAGATCTTGTTCACATGTTCATCGCTGCTACAGATCTTGTTCACATGTTCATCGCTGCTACAGATCTTGTTCACATGTTCATCGCTGCTACAGATCTTGTTCACATGTTCATCGCTGCTACAGATCTTGTTCACATGTTCATCGCTGCTACAGATCTTGTTCACATGTTCATCGCTGCTACAGATCTTGTTCACATGTTCATCGCTGCTACAGATCTTGTTCACATGTTCATCGCTGCTACAGATCTTGTTCACATGTTCATCGCTGCTACAGATCTTGTTCACATGTTCATCGCTGCTACAGATCTTGTTCACATGTTCATCGCTGCTACAGATCTTGTTCACATGTTCATCGCTGCTACAGATCTTGTTCACATGTTCATCGACCTGTGTATTCCCAGCTTCTTTAAGAGGCGCGTGAGTTTCCCTGTGTTGCACAGGTCTGAGCTTTGCTAGATTCTAGATAGTAATTATAGTCGAGGTGGACTATAGGGGAAAAATAATATTATTAGAAGCCAGGGGGACTGTCGTCCCCCTTAACTGCTTTGCTTTTGAAGACCAGCACCGTCATCTCCCTTATCCCTCCTGATCGATAACACACACGTGCAACATTTAAGTGTCTTCATTCCTAAACGTTTCGCCTACACAGTAGGCTTTTTCAGTTGAGTAGTAATAGAGGCAGGATACAGAGGCAGCAAAAGCAGCAGATATATAAAGACAATGCTTTCAGTTCACAACTTTAGACGACGTAATTTTGAAGTGGTCAGTCCCTCAGCCTGGAGAAAAGTTCTGCTCCAGAGTCTGGAACAATGTGAGGCTGAAGCGAGGTTAGCTTAGGACAGGTAAGATTCGCCAGGAAACTGGACAAATGTTTCCTGACGCGGGACTTACTGAAGCGACATAATGGAGGCTTATATACCGTCAAGGTGAGGCAGAGAAAATCTTAGCGACAGAGGCGGCGGGATCCACTAGAAGAAAGAAGATATTCACTGAGAGGCAGTTTAGCAAATCCTACTCCTCTCACTGCTACAAACTTACCCAGTAGATTTTGTTGCACTGCCTCTCACTGAATACATTCTTTCTTCTAGTGGGTCTCGCCTCTTCTGTTAAGGTATTTAAGTCTCCATTATCTTGCTTCAGCGTCCCATTGTTCCAGACTATAGAGCATAAACCTTCTCCAGGTTGAGGGACTGACCACCTCAAAACTACGTCTTCTAAGGTTATGGACTGATTACATCGTCTTTACATCTCTCTTGCTTCTGCTGTCTCCTCTGTATTCGACTGAAGAAACTATTGTGTAGGTGAATCGCTTCAGAATAAGATATTTAACTGTTGCACATGTCTCTTTCTTATCAACATGTCGGTACTGTATGTCATTATAGTCACACTTATCCCTCCAGTTGGGGAGCCTCAGTGTGGAGAAGAATACTGTGTGACCGTCATGAGGAACGTCGATTTTGACATCAACGAACTGATAGCTCCCAAAAATACTATTGAACATAATGTTTTTTTTTCTCACGGAAAAACTCATTTAGTTCTTGCTACCTGTATTTGAATTTCGAATTCTGTATGGCTGTGATCATTTTTCTCATCAGTTGAGGGAATCTTGCACTTTCGGTTGCTGAAATAAAAATTGACTGGCACCTTTTTGAAGCATGGACTCTGGATACCTTTACTCCTGGGGCATTTTCAGATATGCAGGTAGCTTATGACTATCTAGTGAGAGACATGGGCGGTAAAGCCTGGAGTTCCTTTGTAGATATGTTCGCTGCCCCATTCTCTGGTTCTGTAATGGAACAGGAACTGTGAGAACGAGAAGAGGATAAGTCACTCTGCTTACCACAGGCACCGAGATCATTGTTCTCTTGTTAATAAGATTGTCTTGGCTTTCTTTGTGGTGAGAGTGAATTCCATTACTGCTACTTACCCAGGGTAAGCTTGGTGAAAAATCCACAAATTTATAGGCAAACACTCCACTAAATTGCTATGTTACCTACTCTACCGTGATCATATGGTGGTTAACGTCCGCTGCGGTAGCTAAATCCCCTGAGAAATTGTTCTCTGTTGCTATCGTCAAGGCCACGAGACGGAGGTGACTACACCTCAGCCTTCGGCACGGATCAAGGGACTGTTGCCTTATTAGCATTTCGATACATATTTCTGGGAAATGATTAGGTGCATAACATGTTTACTGTTTGAGAGAGACGTCATTTAATAATGATGTGTTGCTTAAACGGAGCTTTATGAAGTTATTTAGAAATCACATCAAATCTTCCACTTACAGGTGGATGAAAATAGTCACTTGCTGGCAGAAGACATAAGAAATTCAAGTCTATCATCCAACATATTCATTTTGATGTTCAGACCATTACTGGTCATAAACTATTTCAAAGTAAACCAGCAGAAGTACAAGAATGACAGGCTACAGCGAGAGAAATATGGTAAAAAATTCTATTACTAGTTTCGTTTATGTGTTAGACCGAATTGACTGTAAGGAGAATGATTCCAAATTGCATGAACATTCTATTAAAAACGCAAGGAAGTCAAGTCGGGAAATGGCACTACCACTGCAAGATGATTAGCTCACAGGCAAAGTTGGTTTGACAGGTGGAGTGTCGGTTAAGCAGCTGTGTACGCATGTTCAACTTCACAGATCTTTACGAAGATGATGCAACTTACCATTAAATCCATGGTGATCAAATCATTGTGAATAAAAGTAGGCTTAAGTCAGATCTCCTGCCTCCGCCAAGTGACAGATGAACCAATTTGTGTTGGGAATGTGGGCCAGCGGACAACTAACAGTAACAGCCTGGTCAAACAATGATGAAGATTTAGACACATGTGCAACATCTGGATATCTTTATTGTAGACGTTTCACAGTCCAGTGGCTTTATCAACAGAGATTCTACTGGCTTCAATTATGTCCTAGAATTTGTACTGATAAAGCCACTGGATGGCGAAACGTTGCACATGTGTCTAAATCTTCATCTTGTCGGTATTGTATACCATTCTTGTACAACTGGTTAAACAGTCATTGATTAAGAAAGCCTGGACAGAGACCGAGCTTCGAGGGAGGACAACCCTCTAGATCAGGGGCACAAGTATATTTTGGATGTATTCGACTTCCGAGAAGACCAAAGACACGACATGAAGATTGAACATTCCAAATTATCAACACTGCCTGAGACTGTGAGATCGGCTGTGTTGATTTCTCTTGCGGTTTCTGAATTACAGCAAATTTATATGGTGAGATGTCGGCATTTGCTAATGTCTGGCTTTTCAAGGGGGTTCCTTGATTGAATAAGTGGTATAGAAAACTAAGTTGGTATATGAAGCACTTGTGCAGCATTAGGATATATCTATTCTGGAAAAGCTTCACCAGCCAGTGTTTTCTTTAGACCAATGTTGCTTCTTCAGACCAATGTTGTTTCCAGAACAAAAATTTCCAAATATTGCAGAAGCGTCTCATTTATCAACAGGTTCCTTGCTGTACGAGAATGGTATACAATACCGACAAGATGAAACTAAGACGCGTATACAACATCTGGGTATCTTTATTGTAGACGTTTCGCCATCCAGTGGCTTTATCAATACAAATTCCAGGACATAACTTGAAGATAGTAGAACTATACACAGAAAATGAGGTAATCAGTCCCTCAACCTTGGAGTTGATGCGAAGAGCACCGTAGTCGTTTAGATTCTGAAGCAGAGCAAGGAGCCTGGCGCTTTTATACTAACGTTGGGTGGAAAGGGGACGTGTGGCAGACGAGGGCATAGTCACTGGTAGGCGGGATTCCCCAGTGGAAGCAGGTCCTACCCAAAGAGATGGGTAAGTTGAAGTCGTAGTTGTTGTAGTCGTGAAGGTTATGTACATGTTCTCAGAATCAAGACTCTATGTTGTTGCAGTGTCTGACAAGTTGTACAAGAATGGTATACAATACCGACAAGTATAAAAGCGCCAGGCTCCTTGCTTCTGCTTCAGAATCTCCACGACTACCGTGCTCTTCGCACCAACTCCAAGGTTGAGGGACTGATTACCTCATTTTCTGTATATAGTTCCACTATCTTCAAGATATGTCCTGGAATTTGTATTGATAATGCCACTTGATGGCGAAACGTCTACAATAAAGATACCCAGATGTTGCGTATGTGTCTTAGTTTCATCAGGTTCCTTGCTGCTGCTGAGGGGATCAATTCCTTAAATCGAGTCTGAAAACCTTTCAATTCATCCCCTGGTGCTATATGATCCCTATGAGTTTATCGATCCCCCTCGTGTGTAATAATAATAAGGCTTCTCTCTGGCGAAGCATCACCAGGAGGGTGTTCCACGGAGCACAGTTGAGAGCATAAACGTGCTTCCAGGCAGCCATGGATCATGGATGGAGTGGTGAGGCTGGTCCCTGCTAACGTAAAGGCCACTTTATATGTGAATGATCTTACTGTGTACAGCTCATCGTCCCCAACCAGGGGTGGCATGTTACCAACTGCAGAGATTATATAATATCTTGGGGTGAGTCGTGGGATGAGCCACGGGGTGAACCATGGGGTAAGCCACGGGGGAGAACTATGGGGTGTACCACAGGGGGAGCTGTGGGATGAGCCACCATTATAGAAAACCATTTTCTTAACATGTCCTCATCTTGAATATTAAAATGATACGCAATACCTGGAGGTTGGTAAGTATGACACATGTGCAACAGTTAGGTATCTTTATTCCGAAACGTTTTGCCCAAGAGTGTTACTCCATAGTCTGGAACCAGATTATGGAGCAACACACTTCTTCAGGCTGAGGGACTGACCACCTCGAAACTACGTGTTCAAGGGTGATAGACTGATTACATCGTCTTTACATCTCAACTGCTTCTACTCACTCTTCCGTACTCGACTAAAGAAGCCTACTGTGTAGGCGAAACGTTTCGGAATCAAGATACCTAACTGTTGCACATGTGTCTTACTTACCACATCCTCATCTTCGTAAGTTAGTTATTCACTTAAACGATAATGGCCACAGAAGAGTACGACAAAATGCAACAAACTATCGGCGCTTTCTCACGTAACACAATAATAACATCACATGTAAACAAACAGCTTAAAAGCCTATTTTTTTCTTAGAATTTACCCTACAAATGTTTATGTAACCCTTCAAGATTAAAAACTCTTCTGCTGGTAAAAAATTACCAAATATAAAATTACAACAAGTGAAATATCAGGACGAGGTAATCATTATCTTTTTCAAGTGATAAGAAAACGGGACCAAATACGTAAACACTGCAAGACACAGTCAGATAATCACTGTTACCGCTTTTCCACAGTGAAATACCAACTAAGGTTAGAAGGACGTGGTGATTTATGTTAGGTTATTCTATTTTTGGTTGGTTAATCATTAATTTTTAAGTACTTTGAGAAGTGCAGCCAAAATAAAGACTGTACTTACTCCTACTTATGATTCATCTAGAATGTACGTTACTTAAGTTTGCGTTAAAAGCCTACATGTTATATTTTTACCTATAAATTCGTATATGCAAGTTGAAATTATTACTTATAAAGTGTAAGGAGGAAACTGCTTTACGAATCTCATCTCTTCTCACCCATAACAAGGAGCAGCGACGAAGTTGTGGAAGATGTCCCCTGTACCAAGATACCGCTATGTTACAGCGTCTGACATGTTGAAAAACGTATAAATCACCCAGAAGTTGATGAGCAAGACACGTGCAACAGTGTCTTCTTGCAATGTCTTCCAGATCTTTCTTACCTCATCTCACCTTCGACAGTATTAAAGACTCCGTTCTCATGACTAACAAAATCGTAATGACACAATTGCAATTGTGGGCACAGTGGTGCCTATGCTAACCTTCCTATGGTGTATAAATATACCTAGTTGAATGAATCTTATTGTGGCTAGCTGACCCAGTGGCTAACGCGACGGTCTGGAGTTTTGAGACTGTGATCGCGGGTTCTAACCCCATCCGTGTTATGGTTTCTCCGTTCTCATGCTTCAGCTTCATGTAATTCCCAGACCATGGAGCTGAATGCTTCTCAAAGCTGAAGGACTGACCACCTCAAAGTATTTCTTCAAGGCTGATTGACTAATTACATAATTTTTACCTGGTCAGTTCTGCTCCGTACAATCCATTCTCTGTATTTGACTGAAGAAGGTTACCGCTTAAGTGTATTTGACTGAAGAAGGTTACCGCTTAAGTGTATTTGACTGAAGAAGGTTACCGCTTAAGTGTATTTGACTGAAGAAGGTTACCGCTTAAGTGTATTTGACTGAAGAAGGTTACCGCTTAAGTGTATTTGACTGAAGAAGGTTACCGCTTAAGTGTATTTGACTGAAGAAGGTTACCGCTTAAGTGTATTTGACTGAAGAAGGTTACCGCTTAAGTGTATTTGACTGAAGAAGGTTACCGCTTAAGTGTATTTGACTGAAGAAGGTTACCGCTTAAGTGTATTTGACTGAAGAAGGTTACCGCTTAAGTGTATTTGACTGAAGAAGGTTACCGCTTAAGTGTATTTGACTGAAGAAGGTTACCGCTTAAGTGTATTTGACTGAAGAAGGTTACCGCTTAAGTGTATTTGACTGAAGAAGGTTACCGCTTAAGTGTATTTGACTGAAGAAGGTTACCGCTTAAGTGTATTTGACTGAAGAAGGTTACCGCTTAAGTGTATTTGACTGAAGAAGGTTACCGCTTAAGTGTATTTGACTGAAGAAGGTTACCGCTTAAGTGTATTTGACTGAAGAAGGTTACCGCTTAAGTGTATTTGACTGAAGAAGGTTACCGCTTAAGTGTATTTGACTGAAGAAGGTTACCGCTTAAGTGTATTTGACTGAAGAAGGTTACCGCTTAAGTGTATTTGACTGAAGAAGGTTACCGCTTAAGTGTATTTGACTGAAGAAGGTTACCGCTTAAGTGTATTTGACTGAAGAAGGTTACCGCTTAAGTGTATTTGACTGAAGAAGGTTACCGCTTAAGTGTATTTGACTGAAGAAGGTTACCGCTTAAGTGTATTTGACTGAAGAAGGTTACCGCTTAAGTGTATTTGACTGAAGAAGGTTACCGCTTAAGTGTATTTGACTGAAGAAGGTTACCGCTTAAGTGTATTTGACTGAAGAAGGTTACCGCTTAAGTGTATTTGACTGAAGAAGGTTACCGCTTAAGTGTATTTGACTGAAGAAGGTTACCGCTTAAGTGTATTTGACTGAAGAAGGTTACCGCTTAAGTGTATTTGACTGAAGAAGGTTACCGCTTAAGTGTATTTGACTGAAGAAGGTTACCGCTTAAGTGTATTTGACTGAAGAAGGTTACCGCTTAAGTGTATTTGACTGAAGAAGGTTACCGCTTAAGCGCAACTTTTCAACATAAAAGTTACCCAACTGTTGGAAGTTTGTTTTACTCATCAGTTTGACCATATTTTATCCAATTTAATATGTAATAGATTGAAATTATGGCTGGTGGATCAGTGTGTAGCTGGTGCTGGTGTATTGTATTATAGCTGGTGCTGGTGTATTGTATTATAGCTGGTGCTGGTGTATTGTATTATAGCTGGTGCTGGTGTATTGTATTATAGCTGGGGCTGGTGTATCAGTGTAGTTGGTGCTGGTGGATCAGTGTAGCTGGTGCTGGTGTATTGTATTATAGCTGGTGCTGGTGTATTGTATTATAGCTGGTGCTGGTGTATCAGTGTGTAGCTGGTGCTGGTGTATTGTATTATAGCTGAGGCTGGTGTATCAGTGTAGCTGGTGCTGGTGTATCAGTGTAGCCGGGGCTGGTGTATCAGTGTAGCTGAGGCTGGTGTATCAGTGTGTAGCTGGTGCTGGTGTATTGTATTATAGCTGAGGCTGGTGTATCAGTGTGTAGCTGGTGCTGGTGTATTGTATTATAGCTGAGGCTGGTGTATCAGTGTGTAGCTGGTGCTGGTGTATTGTATTATAGCTGAGGCTGGTGTATCAGTGTAGCTGGTGCTGGTGTATTGTATTATAGCTGGTGCTGGTGTATCAGTGTAGCTGAGGCTGGTGTATCAGTGTAGCTGAGGCTGGTGTATCAGTGTGTAGCTGATGCTGGTGTATTAGTGTAGCTGAGGCTGGTGTATCAGTGTAGCTGGTGCTGGTGTATCAGTGCAGCTGAGGCTGGTGTATTGTATTATAGCTGGTGCTGGTGTATCAGTGTAGCTGAGGCTGGTGTATCAGTGTAGCTGAGGCTGGTGTATCAGTGTAGCTGAGGCTGGTGTATCAGTGTAGCTGAGGCTGGTGTATCAGTGTAGCTGAGGCTGGTGTATCAGTGTAGCTGAGGCTGGTGTATCAGTGTAGCTGGGCTGGTGTATCAGTGTAGCCGGGGCTGGTGTATCAGTGTAGCTGAGGCTGGTGTATCAGTGTAGCTGAGGCTGGTGTATCAGTGTAGCTGAGGCTGGTGTATCAGTGTAGCTGAGGCTGGTGTATCAGTGTAGCTGAGGCTGGTGTATCAGTGCAGCTGGGCTGGTGTATCAGTGTAGCTGAGGCTGGTGTATCAGTGTAGCTGAGGCTGGTGTATCAGTGTAGCTGAGGCTGGTGTATCAGTGTAGCTGAGGCTGGTGTATCAGTGTAGCTGAGGCTGGTGTATCAGTGTAGCTGAGGCTGGTGTATCAGTGCAGCTGGGCTGGTGTATCAGTGTAGCCGGGGCTGCTGTATCAGACTATAGCTGGGGCTGGTGCATCAGTGTAGCTGAGGCTGGTGTATCAGTGTAGCTGAGGCTGGTGTATCAGTGTAGCTGAGGCTGGTGTATCAGTGTAGCCGGGTCTGGTGTATCAGTGTAGCTGGGGCTGGTGTATCATTGTAGCCGGGGCTGGTGTATAAGTGTAGCCGGAGCTGGTGTATCAGTGTAGCTGGGGCTGGTGTATCAGTGTAGCTGGGGCTGGTGTAGCCGGGGCTGGTGTATCAGTGTAGCCGGGGCTGGTGTATCAGTGTGGCCGGGGCTGGTGTATCAGTGTAGCAGGGGCTGGTATACCAGAATATAGCCGGGGCTAGTATACCAGAGTGTAGCCGGGGCTGGTATACCAGAGGGCAGCTGGGCCTGGTATACCAGAGTGTAGCCGGAGCTGATATACCAGAGTGCAGCCGGGGCTGGTATACCAGAGTGCAGCCGGGACTGGCATACCAGAGTGCAACCGGGGCTGGTATACCAGAGTGTAGTCGGGGCTGATATACCAGAGTGCAGGCGGGGCTGATATACAAGAGCGCAGCCGGGGCTGATATACCAGAGCGCAGCCGGGGCTGATATACCAGAGCGCAGCCGGGGCTGATATACCAGAGCGCAGCCGGGGCTGATATACCAGAGCGCAGCCGGGGCTGATATACCAGAGCGCAGCCGGGGCTGATATACCAGAGTGCAGCCGGGGCTGATATACCAGAGTGCAGCCAGTGCTGATATACCAGAGCTGATATACCAGAGTGCAGCCGGGGCTGATATACCAGAGTGCAGCCGGGGCTGATATACCAGAGTGCAGCCGGGGCTGATATACCAGAGTGCAGCCGGGGCTGATATACCAGAGTGCAGCCGGGTCTGATATACCAGAGTGCAGCCGGGGCTGATATACCAGAGTGCAGCCGGGTCTGATATACCAGAGTGCAGCCGGGGCTGATATACCAGAGTGCAGCCGGGGCTGATATACCAGAGTGCAGCCGGGGCTGATATACCAGAGTGCAGCCGGGGCTGATATACCAGAGTGCAGCCGGGGCTGATATACCAGAGTGCAGCCGGGGCTGATATACCAGAGTGCAGCCGGGGCTGATATACCAGAGTGCAGCCGGGGCTGATATACCAGAGTGCAGCCGGGGCTGATATACCAGAGTGCAGCCGGGGCTGATATACCAGAGTGCAGCCGGGGCTGATATACCAGAGTGCAGCCGGGTCTGATATACCAGAGTGCAGCCGGGGCTGATATACCAGAGTGCAGCCGGGGCTGATATACCAGAGTGCAGCCGGGGCTGATATACCAGAGTGCAGCCGGGGCTGATATACCAGAGTGCAGCCGGGGCTGATATACCAGAGTGCAGCCGGGGCTGATATACCAGAGTGCAGCCGGGGCAGCCGGGGCTGATATACCAGAGTGCAGCCGGGGCTGATATACCAGAGTGCAGCCGGGGCTGATATACCAGAGTGCAGCCGGGGCTGATATACCAGAGTGCAGCCGGGGCTGATATACCAGAGTGCAGCCGGGGCTGATATACCAGAGTGCAGCCGGGGCTGATATACCAGAGTGCAGCCGGGGCTGATATACCAGAGTGCAGCCGGGGCTGATATACCAGAGTGCAGCCGGGGCTGATATACCAGAGTGCAGCCGGGGCTGATATACCAGAGTGCAGCCGGGGCTGATATACCAGAGTGCAGCCGGGGCTGATATACCAGAGTGCAGCCGGGGCTGATATACCAGAGTGCAGCCGGGGCTGATATACCAGAGTGCAGCCGGGGCTGATATACCAGAGTGCAGCCGGGGCTGATATACCAGAGTGCAGCCGGGGCTGATATACCAGAGTGCAGCCGGGGCTGATATACCAGAGTGCAGCCGGGGCTGATATACCAGAGTGCAGCCGGGGCTGATATACCAGAGTGCAGCCGGGGCTGATATACCAGAGTGCAGCCGGGGCTGATATACCAGAGTGCAGCCGGGGCTGATATACCAGAGTGCAGCCGGGGCTGATATACCAGAGTGCAGCCGGGGCTGATATACCAGAGTGCAGCCGGGGCTGATATACCAGAGTGCAGCCGGGGCTGATATACCAGAGTGCAGCCGGGGCTGATATACCAGAGTGCAGCCGGGGCTGATATACCAGAGTGCAGCCGGGGCTGATATACCAGAGTGCAGCCGGGGCTGATATACCAGAGTGCAGCCGGGGCTGATATACCAGAGTGCAGCCGGGGCTGATATACCAGAGTGCAGCCGGGGCTGATATACCAGAGTGCAGCCGGGGCTGATATACCAGAGTGCAGCCGGGGCTGATATACCAGAGTGCAGCCGGGGCTGATATACCAGAGTGCAGCCGGGGCTGATATACCAGAGTGCAGCCGGGGCTGATATACCAGAGTGCAGCCGGGGCTGATATACCAGAGTGCAGCCGGGGCTGATATACCAGAGTGCAGCCGGGGCTGATATACCAGAGTGCAGCCGGGGCAGATATACCAGAGTGCAGCCTGATATACCAGAGTGCAGCCGGGGCTGATATACCAGAGTGCAGCCGGGGCTGATATACCAGAGTGCAGCCGGGGCTGATATACCCAGCCGGGGCTGATATATCAGAGTGCAGCCGGGGCTGATATACCAGAGTGCAGCCGGGGCTGATATACCAGAGTGCAGCCGGGGCTGATATACCAGAGTGCAGCCAGGGCTGATATATCAGAGTGCAGCCGGGGCAGATGTACCAGAGTGCAGCCGGGGCTGATATATCAGAGTGCAGCCGGGGCTGATATACCAGAGTGCAGCCGGGGCTGATATACCAGAGTGCAGCCGGGGCTGATATACCAGAGTGCAGCCGGGTCTGATATACCAGAGTGCAGCCGGGGCTGATATACCAGAGTGCAGCCGGGGCTGATATACCAGAGTGCAGCCGGGGCTGATATACCAGAGTGCAGCCGGGGCTGATATACCAGAGTGCAGCCGGGGCTGATATACCAGAGTGCAGCCGGGGCTGATATACCAGAGTGCAGCCGGGGCTGATATACCAGAGTGCAGCCGGGGCTGATATACCAGAGTGCAGCCGGGGCTGATATACCAGAGTGCAGCCGGGGCTGATATACCAGAGTGCAGCCGGGGCTGATATACCAGAGTGCAGCCGGGGCTGATATACCAGAGTGCAGCCGGGGCTGATATACCAGAGTGCAGCCGGGGCTGATATACCAGAGTGCAGCCGGGGCTGATATACCAGAGTGCAGCCGGGGCTGATATACCAGAGTGCAGCCGGGGCTGATATACCAGAGTGCAGCCGGGGCTGATATACCAGAGTGCAGCCGGGGCTGATATACCAGAGTGCAGCCGGGGCTGATATACCAGAGTGCAGCCGGGGCTGATATACCAGAGTGCAGCCGGGGCTGATATACCAGAGTGCAGCCGGGGCTGATATACCCAGCCGGGGCTGATATACCAGAGTGCAGCCGGGGCTGATATACCAGAGTGCAGCCGGGGCTGATATACCAGAGTGCAGCCGGGGCTGATATACCAGAGTGCAGCCGGGGCTGATATACCAGAGTGCAGCCGGGGCTGATATACCAGAGTGCAGCCGGGGCTGATATACCAGAGTGCAGCCGGGGCTGATATACCAGAGTGCAGCCGGGACTGATATACCAGAGTGCAGCCGGGGCTGATATACCAGAGTGCAGCCGGGGCTGATATACCAGAGTGCAGCCGGGGCTGATATACCAGAGTGCAGCCGGGGCTGATATACCAGAGTGCAGCCGGGGCTGATATACCAGAGTGCAGCCGGGGCTGATATACCAGAGTGCAGCCGGGGCTGATATACCAGAGTGCAGCCGGGGCTGATATACCAGAGTGCAGCCGGGGCTGATATACCAGAGTGCAGCCGGGGCTGATATACCAGAGTGCAGCCGGGCTGATATACCTGATATACCAGAGTGCAGCCGGGGCTGATATACCAGAGTGCAGCCGGGGCTGATATACCAGAGTGCAGCCGGGGCTGATATACCAGAGTGCAGCCGGGGCTGATATACCAGAGTGCAGCCGGGGCTGATATACCAGAGTGCAGCCGGGGCTGATATACCAGAGTGCAGCCGGGGCTGATATACCAGAGTGCAGCCGGGGCTGATATACCAGAGTGCAGCCGGGGCTGATATACCAGAGTGCAGCCGGGACTGATATACCAGAGTGCAGCCGGGACTGGTGCATGCATGGTAACGTACTGTTAAGGGAACATCCACTTTGCTTCATTTGGTACAACTTAGCTGTATCTTATTGCTAAGTTATCTTTGTGTCAAATATTTCACACTACATTAATACGTTTTAATGTAAGAAATTGTCAGGTCTCGGAAATATTACTTCCAGTACATTATTTGGTAAATTTTATCAAGGAGGGTTTGAGTGATCCAAACTTCTCAAGCTTACGTAGCAAATTATCAGCTCTGAAAATGTCAGTGTTAACTAGATTCCAGAGTTACATCACTGACACCCACACACACACATTTTACAAAAAGTGATTTGAGTTATTATTCAGTTATTAGGTACATGTAATTTTTTACTACCAAGGGGTAAATTTACCCCTGGTTGAGAATCACTGGACTACAACGAAGATACTCAATTTCTAGATCTCCGGTATAAAAATGACTTCTTCACTGTCACTGAATCTGGTGAGTCAAGTAAGACAAATTTGAGAGTAGCGAGAATGAAGTGAAAGTAACTCAGGGGAGAATTCAGCAGCTGAAGCACTTAGAGAGTGTACCTGGTTTATCTACTGATGCACCCAGAGAGTGTACCTGGTTTATCTACTGAAGCAACTAGAGAGTGTACCTGGTTTATCTTCTGATGCACCTAGAGAGTGTACCTGGTTTACCTGCTGAAGCAACTAGAGAGTGTACCTGGTTTATCTTCTGATGCACCTAGAGAGTGTACCTGGTTTATCTACTGAAGCAACTAGAGAGTGTACCTGGTTTATCTACTGAAGCAACTAGAGAGTGTACCTGGTTTATCTACTGAAGCAACTAGAGAGTGTACCTGGTTTATCTACTGAAGCAACTAGAGAGTGTACCTGGTTTATCTTCTGATGCACCTAGAGAGTGTACCTGGTTTATCTACTGAAGCAACTAGAGAGTGTACCTGGTTTATCTTCTGATGCACCTAGAGAGTGTACCTGGTTTATCTTCTGATGCACCTAGAGAGTGTACCTGGTTTATCTTCTGATGCACCTAGAGAGTGTACCTGGTTTATCTTCTGATGCACCTAGAGAGTGTACCTGGTTTATCTTCTGATGCACCTAGAGAGTGTACCTGGTTTATCTTCTGATGCACCTAGAGAGTGTACCTGGTTTATCTTCTGATGCACCTAGAGAGTGTACCTGGTTTATCGGCTGAAGCACCTAGAGAGTGTACCTGGTTTACCTGCTGAAGCAACTAGAGAGTGTACCTGGTTTATCTTCTGATGCACCTAGAGAGTGTACCTGGTTTATCGGCTGAAGCACCTAGAGAGTGTACCTGGTTTACCTGCTGAAGCAACTAGAGAGTGTACCTGGTTTATCTTCTGATGCACCTAGAGAGTGTACCTGGTTTATCTTCTGATGCACCTAGAGTGTACCTGGTTTATCTGCTGAAGCACCTAGAGAGTGTACCTGGTTTATCTGCTGAAGCACCTAGAGAGTGTACCTGGTTTATCTGCTGAAGCACCTAGAGAGTGTACCTGGTTTATCTGCTGAAGCACCTAGAGAGTGTACCTGGTTTATCTGCTGAAGCACCTAGAGAGTGTACCTGGTTTATCTGCTGAAGCACCTAGAGAGTGTACCTGGTTTATCTGCTGAAGCACCTAGAGAGTGTACCTGGTTTACCTGCTGAAGCACCTAGAGAGTGTACCTGGTTTACCTGCTGAAGCACCTAGAGAGTGTACCTGGTTTACCTGCTGAAGCACCTAGAGAGTGTACCTGGTTTATCTGCTGAAGCACCTAGAGAGTGTACCTGGTTTACCTGCTGAAGCACCTAGAGAGTGTACCTGGTTTACCTGCTGAAGCACCTAGAGAGTGTACCTGGTTTACCTGCTGAAGCACCTAGAGAGTGTACCTGGTTTACCTGCTGAAGCACCTAGAGAGTGTACCTGGTTTACCTGCTGAAGCACCTAGAGAGTGTACCTGGTTTACCTGCTGAAGCACCTAGAGAGTGTACCTGGTTTACCTGCTGAAGCACCTAGAGAGTGTACCTGGTTGCTGAAGCACCTAGAGAGTGTACCTGGTTTATCTGCTGAAGCACCTAGAGAGTGTACCTGGTTTATCTGCTGAAGCACCTAGAGAGTGTACCTGGTTTACCTGCTGAAGCACCTAGAGAGTGTACCTGGTTTATCTGCTGAAGCACCTAGAGAGAGTACCTGGTTTATCTGTGAAGCACCTAGAGAGTGTACCTGGTTTACCTGCTGAAGCACCTAGAGAGTGTACCTGGTTTATCTGCTGAAGCACCTAGAGAGTGTACCTGGTTTACCTGCTGAAGCACCTAGAGAGTGTACCTGGTTTACCTGCTGAAGCACCTAGAGAGTGTACCTGGTTTATCTGCTGAAGCACCTAGAGAGTGTACCTGGTTTACCTGCTGAAGCACCTAGAGAGTGTACCTGGTTTACCTGCTGAAGCACCTAGAGAGTGTACCTGGTTTACCTGCTGAAGCACCTAGAGAGTGTACCTGGTTTACCTGCTGAAGCACCTGGTACCTTTACCTGCTGAAGCACCTAGAGAGTGTACCTGGTTTACCTGCTGAAGCACCTAGAGAGTGTACCTGGTTTACCTGCTGAAGCACCTAGAGAGTGTACCTGGTTTACCTGCTGAAGCACCTAGAGAGTGTACCTGGTTTACCTGCTGAAGCACCTAGAGAGTGTACCTGGTTTACCTGCTGAAGCACCTAGAGAGTGTACCTGGTTTACCTGCTGAAGCACCTAGAGAGTGTACCTGGTTTACCTGCTGAAGCACCTAGAGAGTGTACCTGGTTTACCTGCTGAAGCACCTAGAGAGTGTACCTGGTTTACCTGCTGAAGCACCTAGAGAGTGTACCTGGTTTACCTGCTGAAGCACCTAGAGAGTGTACCTGGTTTACCTGCTGAAGCACCTAGAGAGTGTACCTGGTTTACCTGCTGAAGCACCTAGAGAGTGTACCTGGTTTACCTGCTGAAGCACCTAGAGAGTGTACCTGGTTTACCTGCTGAAGCACCTAGAGAGTGTACCTGGTTTACCTGCTGAAGCACCTAGAGAGTGTACCTGGTTTACTGGTTTATCTGCTGAAGCACCTAGAGAGTGTACCTGGTTTACCTGCTGAAGCACCTAGAGAGTGTACCTGGTTTACCTGCTGAAGCACCTAGAGAGTGTACCTGGTTTACCTGCTGAAGCACCTAGAGAGTGTACCTGGTTTACCTGCTGAAGCACCTAGAGAGTGTACCTGGTTTACCTGCTGAAGCACCTAGAGAGTGTACCTGGTTTACCTGCTGAAGCACCTAGAGAGTGTACCTGGTTTACCTGCTGAAGCACCTAGAGAGTGTACCTGGTTTACCTGCTGAAGCACCTAGAGAGTGTACCTGGTTTACCTGCTGAAGCACCTAGAGAGTGTACCTGGTTTACCTGCTGAAGCACCTAGAGAGTGTACCTGGTTTACCTGCTGAAGCACCTAGAGAGTGTACCTGGTTTACCTGCTGAAGCACCTAGAGAGTGTACCTGGTTTACCTGCTGAAGCACCTAGAGAGTGTACCTGGTTTACCTGCTGAAGCACCTAGAGAGTGTACCTGGTTTACCTGCTGAAGCACCTAGAGAGTGTACCTGGTTTACCTGCTGAAGCACCTAGAGAGTGTACCTGGTTTACCTGCTGAAGCACCTAGAGAGCACCTGAGAGTGTACCTGGTTTACCTGCTGAAGCACCTAGAGAGTGTACCTGGTTTACCTGCTGAAGCACCTAGAGAGTGTACCTGGTTTACCTGCTGAAGCACCTAGAGAGTGTACCTGGTTTACCTGCTGAAGCACCTAGAGAGTGTACCTGGTTTACCTGCTGAAGCACCTAGAGAGTGTACCTGGTTTACCTGCTGAAGCACCTAGAGTGTAAAAGGTTTAACTGCTGAAGCACCTAGACAGTGGTCCGGGATTACCTGCTGAAGCACCTAGAGAGTGTACCTGGTTTACCTGCTGAAGCACCTAGAGAGTGTACCTGGTTTACCTGCTGAAGCACCTAGAGAGTGTACCTGGTTTACCTGCTGAAGCACCTAGAGAGCACCTAGAGAGTGTACCTGGTTTACCTGCTGAAGCACCTAGAGAGTGTACCTGGTTTACCTGCTGAAGCACCTAGAGAGTGTACCTGGTTTACCTGCTGAAGCACCTAGAGAGTGTACCTGGTTTACCTGCTGAAGCACCTAGAGAGTGTACCTGGTTTACCTGCTGAAGCACCTAGAGAGTGTACCTGGTTTACCTGCTGAAGCACCTAGAGAGTGTACCTGGTTTACCTGCTGAAGCACCTAGAGAGTGTACCTGGTTTACCTGCTGAAGCACCTAGAGAGTGTACCTGGTTTACCTGCTGAAGCACCTAGAGAGTGTACCTGGTTTACCTGCTGAAGCACCTAGAGAGTGTACCTGGTTTACCTGCTGAAGCACCTAGAGAGTGTACCTGGTTTACCTGCTGAAGCACCTAGAGAGTGTACCTGGTTTACCTGCTGAAGCACCTAGAGAGTGTACCTGGTTTACCTGCTGAAGCACCTAGAGAGTGTACCTGGTTTACCTGCTGAAGCACCTAGAGAGTGTACCTGGTTTACCTGCTGAAGCACCTAGAGAGTGTACCTGGTTTACCTGCTGAAGCACCTAGAGAGTGTACCTGGTTTACCTGCTGAAGCACCTAGAGAGTGTACCTGGTTTACCTGCTGAAGCACCTAGAGAGTGTACCTGGTTTACCTGCTGAAGCACCTAGAGAGTGTACCTGGTTTACCTGCTGAAGCACCTAGAGAGTGTACCTGGTTTACCTGCTGAAGCACCTAGAGAGTGTACCTGGTTTACCTGCTGAAGCACCTAGAGAGTGTACCTGGTTTACCTGCTGAAGCACCTAGAGAGTGTACCTGGTTTACCTGCTGAAGCACCTAGAGAGTGTACCTGGTTTACCTGCTGAAGCACCTAGAGAGTGTACCTGGTTTACCTGCTGAAGCACCTAGAGAGTGTACCTGGTTTACCTGCTGAAGCACCTAGAGAGTGTACCTGGTTTACCTGCTGAAGCACCTAGAGAGTGTACCTGGTTTACCTGCTGAAGCACCTAGAGAGTTTACCTGGCTGAAGCACCTAGAGAGTGTACCTGGTTTACCTGCTGAAGCACCTAGAGAGTGTACCTGGTTTACCTGCTGAAGCACCTAGAGAGTGTACCTGGTTTACCTGCTGAAGCACCTAGAGAGTGTACCTGGTTTACCTGCTGAAGCACCTAGAGAGTGTACCTGGTTTACCTGCTGAAGCACCTAGAGAGTGTACCTGGTTTACCTGCTGAAGCACCTAGAGAGTGTACCTGGTTTACCTGCTGAAGCACCTAGAGAGTGTACCTGGTTTACCTGCTGAAGCACCTAGAGAGTGTACCTGGTTTACCTGCTGAAGCACCTAGAGAGTGTACCTGGTTTACCTGCTGAAGCACCTAGAGAGTGTACCTGGTTTACCTGCTGAAGCACCTAGAGAGTGTACCTGGTTTACCTGCTGAAGCACCTAGAGAGTGTACCTGGTTTACCTGCTGAAGCACCTAGAGAGTGTACCTGGTTTACCTGCTGAAGCACCTAGAGAGTGTACCTGGTTTACCTGCTGAAGCACCTAGAGAGTGTACCTGGTTTACCTGCTGAAGCACCTAGAGAGTGTACCTGGTTTACCTGCTGAAGCACCTAGAGAGTGTACCTGGTTTACCTGCTGAAGCACCTAGAGAGTGTACCTGGTTTACCTGCTGAAGCACCTAGAGAGTGTACCTGGTTTACCTGCTGAAGCACCTAGAGAGTGTACCTGGTTTACCTGCTGAAGCACCTAGAGAGTGTACCTGGTTTACCTGCTGAAGCACCTAGAGAGTGTACCTGGTTTACCTGCTGAAGCACCTAGAGAGTGTACCTGGTTTACCTGCTGAAGCACCTAGAGAGTGTACCTGGTTTACCTGCTGAAGCACCTAGAGAGTGTACCTGGTTTACCTGCTGAAGCACCTAGAGAGTGTACCTGGTTTACCTGCTGAAGCACCTAGAGTGTACCTGGTTTACCTGCTGAAGCACCTAGAGAGTGTACCTGGTTTACCTGCTGAAGCACCTAGAGAGTGTACCTGGTTTACCTGCTGAAGCACCTAGAGAGTGTACCTGGTTTACCTGCTGAAGCACCTAGAGAGTGTACCTGGTTTACCTGCTGAAGCACCTAGAGAGTGTACCTGGTTTACCTGCTGAAGCACCTAGAGAGTGTACCTGGTTTACCTGCTGAAGCACCTAGAGAGTGTACCTGGTTTACCTGCTGATGCAGCTAGAGAGTGTACCTGGTTTACCTGCTGAAGCACCTAGAGAGTGTACCTGGTTTACCTGCTGAAGCACCTAGAGAGTGTACCTGGTTTACCTGCTGAAGCACCTAGAGAGTGTACCTGGTTTACCTGCTGAAGCACCTAGAGAGTGTACCTGGTTTACCTGCTGAAGCACCTAGAGAGTGTACCTGGTTTACCTGCTGAAGCACCTAGAGAGTGTACCTGGTTTACCTGCTGAAGCACCTAGAGAGTGTACCTGGTTTACCTGCTGAAGCACCTAGAGAGTGTACCTGGTTTACCTGCTGAAGCACCTAGAGAGTGTACCTGGTTTACCTGCTGAAGCACCTAGAGAGTGTACCTGGTTTACCTGCTGAAGCACCTAGAGAGTGTACCTGGTTTACCTGCTGAAGCACCTAGAGAGTGTACCTGGTTTACCTGCTGAAGCACCTAGAGAAACGCGTGTAAAAGGAATTTTAATTTCCGACACGTTTTTGTCTTCGCAGGAAATTTCTTCAGTCTGGAAAGATACTTGAAAGATGTTTACGAGGGTTAATACCCCCGTTGCCCGGAACTAGGCCAGGCTCACGGTGGATCAAGGCCTAATCAAGCATACAGTTACTGTTGGCCGCATGCAGTCCAGCGGTCGAACCACAGCCCGGTTGGTCAGGAACTGATCTGACAAACTTATCAAGCTTTCTCTTAGGGACGCCCCACTGGCACGAATGGAGGGCGTTGAAAAGTCGGGGACCTCTAACAGTCATCTAGGTCTCTCGTAGTTTACATGTCGCGCTCCTGATTTTTAATAATAATTATAATAATAATAATAATTATATATCTTTATTTCTACAAGCACATGGGAATGGTATACAGACCTAGCTGACATCAGTGACATACTACTATTTAGAAAGCCCCTTGTTATGCAAATTAGATAAATTTTGTCCCAGGATGCGACCCACACCAGTCGACTAACACCCAGGTACCCATTTTACTGATGTGTGAATAGGGGAAACAAGTGTAAGGAAATAAGCCCAATGTTTCCACCTTTGCAGGAAATCGAACCCGGACTCTCAGCGTGTGAAGCGAGAGCTTTACCTACCAGGCCACTAGCCACCTTATAGTTCTCTGCACCGTCTTCCAAATTTCTTGTGTGCATACAGTATATCAGTGTACAGGTTTGAGATCAGTCCCTCCAGGGTTTTCCAGGTGTACATAACCATGTACCTTTCTCGTTCATGTTGGAAAGAATACGACTGAAGGGACTTCAAACGTTACCAATAGTTTAGATGTTTGATTGAATGTATATTTGGCAGTGAAGGTTCCCTGAATGTTTTCCATCTCTGTAATATCGCCTGCCTTGAAGTGGGCCGTTAGTATAGAGCAGTATTCCATCCTGGAGAGAACACGTGACTTACAGACTATCATCACTGATTCAGCACCCCTTGTCTTGAAAGTTCTAGTTATCCATTCAATGATTTTTCTTTTTCGGCGGTAACAATAGGATCATTGCTGTGATCCTTGAATCATCATTCTCAAGTCACGCACATGGAACCTTCGCTCTGTTGACTGATCCGAGTTTATCATCCACTCCGTCCCAGTTTCTTTTCCTTCTTTCACAGCGCAGCAACTGAAACTTGTCCTTACTGAACATCATATTATTGTGTGAGGCCCACTAGAGAATTTTATTTACATCCTGTTGAAGACTCGAATGCATAGGTGACTAAATGCTGAAACAGCAGAAACAGTGACGTGGTAAAGATATTACAATCAATCCATCAGCATTAAATGAGTTGTTTTGAAATGGTCAGTCCCTCAGATATAACGTATGTTTAGCTTCATAGTCCTGAAGAGTGTTCAAGACTATGAAGATGAACAGCTCTCATGGCTTAAAGAGCAACGCTCTTCCTGCCGAATAAGGCCAGCGAAAATCTGTGTATGTAGTAATTTCGCAAAATCATTCTGAACCTAACGAAAAAACTGTTTCATTGTGTTTGTTTATTAAATTATTGTAAATTTATCTGAAATATATTTAGTTGGATTAGGCTAAATTAAATTGCACTTGTTATAATAAGGTTAGGTAAGTTTTCTAAGGTTCTTTTGGTACAAAATTATTAATTTTTACATTAACGTAAATGAAAAAAAATATATTTTTAAACGTATAAGAGAAAATTTTAGAAAGGACTTAATTTTAAATGAGTTCTTGCTAATTGACTGACTACCTACCTACATCATCATAAAAAGTCAGGTCTTGTTGGGAGTGGCAGCGAGGTGTAGCCTGGTCCTTATAATACCTTCCTGTTAACCTTTTATTTTTGTAGTTCCTTGATAATGTGAAGTCACGAAAGCGCATGGAATTTCACTATTTTTCCACAATGGTTGTTCAGCATACATATATATATATATATATATATATATATATATATATATATATATATATATATATATATATATATATATATAAGCACCTGCTTTACGTATACAACAGACCTGTGGGGGAGTTGCAACATTACCAGCCAATAACATGCAAATTTCCAGTAAGCTTAACATTAATACAACAACTTCCACTTCAATAGCGGCCAGAATATTACACTCATAATTGAAAGTGTTACACACACACACACACACACACGCACACGCACACACACACACACACACGCACACACAAAATGGCAACTAAGACACACACACACACACACACACACACACACACACACACACACACACACACACACACACACACACACACACACTTGATAAAGCACACACAAGAAACACACACACACATGATAACACACAGGATCCATACATAGCTTTAAGCAGAGGTATGATAAAGCTCACGGTTCAGGGAGAGTGACCTAGTAGCGACCAGTGAAGAGACGGGGCCAGGAGCTTGGACTCAACCCCTGCAACCTCAACTAGGTGAGTACAACTAGGTGATTACACACACACCACTCGCGCGCGATTGGTCTTCTCTGTCTTGTGGAGGTCATCACTTTCGCAATGGAGGTCCTGCAACCCTTGTGAATGATATTGTCACCTGTAGCATACCTGGAGCATTCCTGCAGTGCCCCTGAAGCGCACCTCTACCACTCAAGTAGCATGATATTGATGCAACAACTCCTGAAGTAACAATGGCGCTTGTTTTCTCTTTTCCAATCAATCTCACCAAAAATTATACTTCAGTTCTGCGTCAATTTATTTTTTTGAAAGGAAAGATATTTCTTACTTTTTGACTCGATGACACATTATAAATAAAAGCGTTTGACAACACGGTATCAGAGGGAAATAAATTGAAATTTGCTCCGGGAATTTTCCGATTATCTGCAGACAATAAGGAAAATTCTTACATTAGAGCAGCGGACAGAAACTCAGTCATGCGCAAAACGCATCGACATTGTTTACATTCATCCAGCAGTGACGGTGCACTGAATCAAAGCCTCAACATTGCTTTAGTAATAAAAATGAAATTTCGTACACTGTCCTTGTTATTTCCCACTCGTCATTGTTTTGCATTTGATTTTGATCCTGATTCCTATGGGGAGATATGTCAGAAATACCAGGGACGGAAACCCGCCAATGGAAGGTACCGATTTTCCAGCTTGTTGAAATTCCTTGTGTTTACCTAATTCACTTTATAAGCATAAATTCGGACTCTGTCTCATGTCAGTACTTTATTGTCATTGTGTGTGTGTGTGTGTGTGTGTGTGTGTGTGTGTGTGTGTGTGTGTGTGTGTGTGTGTGTGTGTGTGTGTGTGTACTCACCTAGCTGTGGTTGTAGGGGTCGATTCACAGCTCTTGGCCCCCGCATCTACACTGGTCGCTACTAGGTCACTCTTCCTGCTCCATGAGCTTTATCATACCTCTTCTTAAAGCTATATGTGGATCCTACCTCCACTATATCACTTGCCAAACTATTCCACTTCCTGACAACCCAAGGTATTATGACTCAGTCTTCATTGACTGGAATGTATATCGTTGGGAGAGTGAAAAGACACGTAACGAAGAGCATACATTATTTTACCCCTTATGCCGCTCAGGACAGAATTATCAGGCCTTGTTGAAGGTCAGTTTTGAGCCACGTGGCAAGTGGGTATCAAGGTCACTTGTGAGCTATGTGTCCCAGTCATCGATAGCCGCGGTAGAGTTATACTGTCCATTCCCTTGAAATTATATATCGTGCCGTGAGTGATTAACAGTTCCATTGATTATGTAGCTGCAAGTATATCTTCTAATTAACCAAAGACCATTTTCTTAATAAAAGAGTTGGATAATTAAGCACAAAATGTCGTTATAATTTCTTTGTTATTTACTGCAGTAATTTAGAAGGTCGAGGTCACCAGCGATCTCACTCGTAGTAACTTTGTTTATAACTGTGTTGCATATATAAAAAGATCTCTGCCACAACTTTATTAAAAACTTTGCTCTATGTATATTAAATACGTTAAACTGTCTCAACAATATCTCATAGATATACTGTATAAATAAAAATAGTGACACCTATATAGAATTCGATCACATCTGAGCGCTCGAGGCAGTGCTGGATTTAAATTTCTTTGAAATGACAAAATAGTTCACTGGATCAAGGAAGTAATAAGCAGCCGAACGCCCCACCAAATTTAAAGTTTGTCCAACGCATGGAATAAATCTTGCATTTTTTTTCGATGGTTTTTTGCTGCATGCCGTTGTGCCTGCCAGCCAAGTTGGCAGCATTGTAGCAAGACTGACCTCGGCATTTTCTAAAGTTAATTTCATGCTCAGAAGTGAGATGTTCAACACTAAATCAGCCATGTTTTCTCCTGAATGATTGTTTACCTCAAAAATATTATACGCCTTACCCGGAGGCCCTTTAGATTTTGAGGCCCTAAGCTTCAGCCTGCCAAACTTATAGGTAAATCCGGCACTGGCTCGAGGGAGGTATTGCAGGTATCTTATCCAGGTAGATCTCACGCTTGAGGAAGGTATCCTAGGACTCTTTGCCCAGCGTACCTCACACGAGAAAGGTATCCTAAACTCCTAGCCCAGTGTATCTCACTCTCGAGGAAGATAACCTACGTTCCTTATTCCTGTATATCTGAGTCAGCAGTATTAACCTGAGTCAGTAGTGAGTTGACTTGTGTTTCATTATGTTTAACTTGTTTCCTACAAGTCTCATCCCCGGAACAATGAAAAGGATACCAACAAGAAAGAAAAGAAACTGTTTTGCAAAAAAAGAGGATTTAAGTCGAAAATAAAGGAGAAAGAAATAGCAGTAGTGTCTACCACTTCTTTCGTTGATTTACCTGCGATTTTGGTGGACTACAAGAGAGATGGAGATAATCCAAAGTGTTTTGAAAGGGATATTAGTGAGTTACAAAGAATCTACAAGTAGTCTAGGAGAGGGCTATAAGAAGGTACTCGTGGAATGCAAATGCTAGTGAGTTATGAGGCAATTACAAACGAGGCTCCTACGAATACTACAAGATACGACAAGGTGCTGTAAAGAGAGCTACGACACAGGCTGAAAATCGAAATCACTGGCTACCTTTCTCTTACAAGTACACATGTTCCTAACAGATTAAACCAAGTTAGCGTGGACTATTGACAACAGTTAACCAAGAAATCTTTTAAGACAGGAAAGCGATATTTATTAAACCTTTAAAAATGGACACGTGCCGCAGAATTATAAAAGGGTAAATGGGTAACAAGCTAACTCATTAGTGGGCAGATTACTGGAATCAATAATATCATGAAAAGAATGAGAGGAATGAAGCGCATCTTTTTGGAGATGGCTTGACAGAATGAGCAAGTTCACTCTAGGTGGCCAATACTTGACTGAATGTAACCGTAAATTGATGATAAATAAAGATATGGGTGTGTGGACATAGAAAGCAAAGATCATCATGTTATTCTGGATATTTTTTTCCTAAAAACAAGACATAATATCGTAAGACATTTACGGTTTTGGTAGCTACTGATAAACATAAGTGATAGCGTTAATAGTGATAGAATGTTTGATAGGCGGAAAACAGGTACACGATAGCACAAATGGAAGTTAGACAGGTAAGTAAGAGGGATGTCAGAAAGTATTTCTTCAGTCTTATGGTGGTCAGGAAACGGAATGACCTGGGATAAGAATTAGTGAAGGCAGGTTTCATATATAACTTTAAGAGTAGATATGACAGAACCCTCGAGTCTAGGAGGGAGTGAATCCGGCAAGTGGAAAGTTAAGGGGTAATTCTAGAAGATATGACATGATTCTTGCTACCAAATAAAGGTGGATATATAAAAATTAGTACGAACAAGCGAGTTTGCATAAGGCTAAAATGAAGAGGCTTATCAAAGAATCAAAATGGGGCACTGGTAAAAACGGTATTTGATACCCACAGGTTGTTGGAAAATGAGATAACTTGCAAACACTTGACTCACGAAATCGTTATGACACGACTGCAAACAAACCAGATCACTCTCAAAGCTCCAGACCGACCCCGGTTCTATCCCCGCCCGTGGTATGGTTTGCAAACACTTTTACATTTGGTCAGAAACGTTTCGGTCCGAGGACCTTGGCACATTCACTACATTTGGTGTGACCAAGGACTCAGGACCGAAACTTTTCCAGTGATATGTTTTAGTTGTTACAAATTGAGCCTTTTTAAAACAATATCAGGCCCTTGCTCTAAATGACTCGATATTACACAGAAGATAGAATCGAACCCGGACCCTCCAAGTTCAATTACCGGCGAGTGGTAACATTTCGACGTGTTTCCTTACACCTGTTGTCTTGTTCACCTAGCAGCAAATAGGTACCTGGGTGTTAGTCGACTGGTGTGGGTCGCATCCTGGGGGACAAGATTGAGAACCACAATGGAAATAAGTTAGACAGTTCTCGATGACGCACTATCTTGGGTTATCTTGGGTGGCTAACCCACCGGGGTTGAAAATCCGAACGAAATCTTATCTAATCCCACTAGAGGTCTACCTTTCCAAAAATACTTACTAATGTTTAATAATTTGATGCAACATATGCAATTTTTGGTGAGCCGAAGTTAACAGGCATTTGAAACATAAATGTTTATTGCCAAGAAAGGTTACAGTTTGTATGGTTTCATATAAATTGAAAGTAACAGAAGTCTCAAGGTTTTACTAAAACCTGCATTACTTTCCAGATGCTTGCCTATAACAATCCCATGTTTTACCACCCTGTATTACATTCCATTACATTACACATTCAAGTACCACTGTATGTTTGTATATTTGTGACACAACAAGAGCATTTTCTCTCTCTCTCTCCTACTTTCACTCTACCACTTCTCTCTCTCTCTCTCTCTCTCTCTCTCTCTCTCTCTCTCTCTCTCTCTCTCTCTCTCTCTCTCTTTGTAGTGAAATATTGAGGTATTTCTAGCGAGTGTCAGATATTGCGTCGTTGATAGGCGTGCGGTTCATTTTAGCTGTTATTTGTGTGTAGTCACCCGTTTGTACTCGCCTGTATGTACTCACCCACATGTGGTTACAGGGATCGAGTCTGAGCTACTAGATTAGCTTCTAAACTTCCCGCTGGCCACATTCAGTATATACTAGCGTCGTCTGCCCTCTCATATCTACGATTAAAATTATGTATGAAGACTGTTTTCATTAAAATGTTTTCAAGTTCATTGCATTTCCTGACAACCATAAGAAGAAATACTCCCTGACATCCTTCTTACTTACCTGCGTCTTTAACGTCTAATTGTGATCTTGATACCGTTTTCCCGCCTTTGAGCAAGTTTCTCAATGTCTACCCTATCATTTCATAAGAGTATTTTGTATACTGCTATCATATTTCCCATTGTTCTTTAGTCTTTTAATATCGTGGTCATCTCTTACAGCCACTCCTGATTTCTCATTATCCATTGTACTTAGACTCGTCGCATAAGGTTTTCCAAATGAGCATTAGCCGCAATGGTTCTCGACTTGTGTGCCTTTGGCGATATGTTTGGCACTATGCTCCTCCCTTGGACTTTCTCATTTGGTCAAGTCCGAAGCCTCTGTCCCTGAAGGCGATTGGTGAGGCTGAGTTCAAGCATCCAACTTTCTGACAAATTCTGTAATTTCTCCAGATCCATTTCAAGATTTTTCCTGTCTCATCTGTTTTTTTTTTATTCTTCCCATTACTTTCATATCATCAGCGAGCAGGAATACATCTGACTGCGTCTCTTCTATTAAGTAATTCTTATACACAAAATATATTACTGGTTTTAATATCGATTATGAACCCTGGTCATTACTCTTCCTCATTCTGACATCTAAACTCGGACAGTCATTCTTTGTCTCCTGCTCAGGTACTCGATGATCCACATGAGAACATTGCCAATTACTCCTGCCTCCTCAAGTTATTTTCCCCAGTCACTCGTGAGGTACACCATCAAATGCCTTCTTGCAGTCCATAAATATGCAGTCTACCCATCCTTTCCTTCATTTTTTAAGATTCTCGTAGACCTCCATCAGGTTTGTAAGACATATGCTATCTCATTCTCATGCTCATTATTTCTTTTATGAAATGACTTCTCTCTTAATGTTGTACAACTCTTCTTAAGATTATCAACTTCATTGTTTTACATGTTATGCTTGGCAGTAATACTGGTTTGTACTTTATAACTTCCTGGTTTGTCTCATTTTAATATTAAGACTGCAGTCGCTGACTTCAGTATTTCTGGCAACTGTTTGTTTACATTGACTTGTGGTTACAAGTGTGCTTCTAATTCCTTTTGCAGAATACATGGTGGCACACTATCAGGTTCCATTACCTATTATTTACATTTCCAGGTCTCTCAAAACATATTTCACCTCATCCCCTGTTGTGTGTATATCAGGTACCTGTTGATGCACCTTCTCTTCTACGCTCTCTGATGTTGCCACTCATTCCACTGAAATCATCTCTTTAAATCAAGTGTTCATGAACTTAGAGACTTCCTTTTAAGTCATATTACCTGATCTCTAACTGTTGTGATTATGAAGCAGTTACGGTTAGACCTGGCTTATGCTATTTTGTCATTCTAAATTTGTCTCTCAGCCCAACTCTTCACTCTTGCATAATTCGAGATTTTCTACCCACTCCTCCGTTCTTGTCTGCCTTAACTTTCTGTGGATTTTCTTTGCTCTTATATTCCTCTTTTTTTTCCTCTTCCTATCCATTGTTTACGCACAAGCTCCCTATGATTTCCCAATTTCCGTTTCTTCATCTGGGTATGAAGTTCTCCGCCTTGCAACCCTTTCCAGCTAAGGAATCCATCATCTCACTTGTTGATTTTCCTTCCTGCACTGTATTCACAAATTCTCTTTGCCTTTCAAAGTTTTCTCTTTTTTTTTTTTAATTGGATTCTTGCACTCTTTCCTTTCTGCTCTTTCCTTCATGTTAAATTCCTTCATGTTAAATTCCTTCATGTTAAATTCCTTCATGTTAAATTCCTTCATGTTAAATTCGAGACTAGGAACTATATGATCGATGCGCCAAACGGCTCTCATGTAGTATTCAACTTATATTAAGCATTCTACTCCACAAATCAATATCCAGGCCAGCTGGTTGTAATGAGGCTACCCTATTCTTCTCTATATCTGTATAGTATAAATCAACCAGTATCGTAAGCTAGAGAGAGAGAAAGAGAAGAGAAAGGAAAGGGCAACAGTCACTATAAAATTAGGAAAACAATCCAATTTCGAGATGCTCACAAACTTCACCCTTAGGTAAACGCTGCTCTATCCATAAGGGTGAGCCAGAGCAGCAGACCCTAAGTGTGGCTCAATTCGTTAGTGTAGAACAACATTAACGGCAGTCCAACGAGTTCAGGTAGGAATCCGGCTTCACATTGTGTACAATGCCTCTAATTATAAAGTTATCAAATTTGAATAAACCAAAGCTATTATTATATAATAAATGTTCATCATGTTTTATATTTGCCGATCTAAAATATTTCTTACTAGCCAAGAGGAGCAAGGAACCACGATTCTGGCTTTGACTAATTTGCAGCTATTGCAGGCCCTACTGTAGTTCAAAATGGCATTTGATTCCTGCACAATTTGTATCAAATATCGATACTGTGTTATTTTACCATCTAGAGGTTTGCCGGTCTGCTCCATGTAAAATAAGTTGCATCAACTGCAGCTGATCCTGCTAACACCAGCAACACAGTGTTGAGGGTAATACTTTATCAAAATGCTTTTAACATTGATGTTTGAAAATTTTCCAACAATTGGGCTCAAAATATCAGTATGCCATTTAAATAATTTATTAGAAATTGAACCTATGGAGCGAATAATTGGTCTAACTGGATTTCCTTGTTTGTGCATTTTTGTTAACCCATGCAGAATCCTGTTTCATGAAAAACAGTTTTGAAAATAATATGAATATTTCTTTGGGTTTATATAAATTGGATTCGTTTACAATTAATAAAATTTGGGAAGAATTTAATGATACATTAGACAAGTGAAAATCTTAATGTTTCGGTAGAGTATCAGGTGTATTTCACAGAGTCCGGTGTTGTCACGCGACTGTGAGGTGTAGCCTTGTTGTTGTCACGTGACTGTAAGGTGCAGTCTTGCCCCTTTATATGCCTTCCTGTTGCTGTATTATTTTTTATGATTCCTTGATAATGTGAAAAGTCACGAAAGTGCTTGGAATATTGCGTACTGTGATACCACGTGTTTACTCTGATCTTATTGCATATATATATATATATATATATATATATATATATATATATATATATATATATATATATATATATATATATATATATATCAATAATAACACTAGGGCTAGCCGGGAGATCGAACCAGTGTCATGTTAGCCCTCCTCGCGGGAAGCGAGTCAAAATTAACGACGCTGAAAACCACTGGACCATACAATCCTACAGGGCACACGATGGTGTGGTTGCCTCAGAGCTAATTTGATTCTACTTCACGTTTGGTGTACAAGCATTCACAAGCCGTAGACATATTATTGTAAGCACGAACAAGTGGTGTTTAATCAATAACGACACTGCAGCTAGCCGGGGGATCGAACCCGTGTTGTTTTAGCCCGCCTCGTGAGAAGTGAGTCAAAATTCACAACAACATCAACAGAGTTTAGGAAAGACCCCATGTGGGGTGAGCTTTGAAGACGGAACAGGCGAGGAATAGCGTTGAAGAGCCATGTCGACAGTCGTAAAGTAAGTACCAGGGTTTAACCCAGCAGAGAGCGCTAGTGGGACGGAATGGAGAACCAGGAGTAGCAGGCTTAGTTGCAACGGTCTTGTGGTGGTTGGAGGTTTTTCAGTCTTGAGAAGATGGCGGCAGGTTAGGTCGTAGGACATGGCAGACAGGTAGGAACATCAGAGAGAAACATACTGGTGGTGTTATTTGCCGTGGCAGGTTTGTAGAGTAGCCATTTTCAAATTTTTTGAAACAGCTCCTAGAGAGGTCTTAAGGTTTCGCCTTGTTTTCAAAGGTGAAACGTAGAGGCTTGAGGAATTCGAGAACTTGGGTGAGAGTGAAGTGAAGTGAAGCGGTTTGCAGGCATACTTAACTGTTTCAGCACCACGGCCTTTATAGAGTTCAATACAAGGCATGGTGTCAACATTTGATCGGGAAGTGTTGAAGGTAAGATTTTCCTATGAGGGTGTACTGGAGTCGTCAATATCTTCTTCTGAAGTGGATTCAGTTGGCATGGCCACAATAGTTTTAGGTGACTGAGAGTTGACTGGAGCAGTGGAGAGGTGTAATGGTGGTGTAACAGCAGGCTGAGAGGCGTGGGAGACTGTGGTTGAGGGAGAATGAGCAACGTTGTCGGCGGTGAAAGTGGCTGTAGAGTGTTTCATTAACAGTTGCTTGGGCAGGAGGCACGTCTGCAGGTGCAGTGAAGTTCACAACGTTGGGAAGAATCTTATGGATGTCAGCTGAAGGTGTGGAGTCCGGGAAAACGAAGGCAGGTATGTGTTTAGACGGAATAGTTCGTTTATGGTGGTGCTGAAAGTGCCGTGGTTGGCTGGTATGCAGGGTGCGCATACCTGGAGTATACCTGGAGAGGGCTTCGGGGAACAACGCCCTAAGGCCCCGTGAAATACACCACCTTGGAAGGAGCCGCGTCCGGAAGTGGAGAGAGTTGTTGTGTAGAGAGGCGTGTTGTGTGGCTTGAAGAATTCTAGTGGTGTCAGGATGGATTTTTGTTATGGCGGCATATGTCGGCGATTTGGGGCTGTTCGTCTTAGCTTCTTTGATTTTCTTAGACAGCACTTCCTTTCTTAGCGAGCATTTGGCTGCAAGGGTATGATGAGTACCCTTGCAGTTTAGGTATGTTGGAGTGGAATTCCACAGCTGACCTTGTTACTGCAAGACACAGTCGCTCTACCTCAAGAAGTATCCGTTCGATCCCCGTCCGGGAGGGGAATTTTTAACCTACACACAGTCGCCTTTACTCTTTCACGATGCTTTCGTATCGTGTAAAGATTAAACCATCGAGTGGAGTTATAAATGACTCCAAACTAGCCTTTACTGCCACTGTAAGGACATCCCTTCAGGTCAAATTCATAGCTATCCACTCACTGAAGGACTCCTTTATTGTCGTCTATACTGACGACAATGAAGCAACCAAACTCATGGACAACACCGCAATGAAGACAGTGACCGACAGTTCAACATATCTCCTCGTTTCTTTCTGGCGAAACTTTCTGTTTTTGTAAAACACAGCTGGACAAGATCGTCAAATCCTTAGCAACTGTTCACCTGAAGACCTCTATCGAGGAACAAAACACTTGGATATATATATATATATATATATATATATATATATATATATATATATATATATATATATATATATATATATATATATATATATATATATATATATATATATGTGGGGCTGCGTTTCGTAGTGAGGTCTATCAAAGACCTCACTACGAAACGCAGCCCCACACCTCTAACTTCTACAGCAGGCGTCTACACTATCCCCTGTGGGTTCTGTCCTAAGAAATATGTAGGCGAGACAGGCAGAGATCTTGCAGTCCGCCTGAGTGAGCATCGAAATGCCTCTAACAGAGACGATGTAAGGTACGCCTGTGTCCTCCACAGAGACTCCACGGGGCATTTGATGAACTGGAATGAGGCACAACTCGTTCTCACCGAACCAGACCTCAGACGCCGACGGTGCCTAGAAGCCTCACTAATCGCCGTCACCGACACTATAGAACGCAACACTGGAAACTACAAAATTTCAAAAACATTGGCATACATGATACTTAAGCAGCACCAACCCAACAACACAGGAGTCACATGATTTCATCATCTACCCGTCTTCATCATAGGTAGAGGTTGTTTTGATAAGGACCTGCCTCGCTTGGGCCAGTAGGCCTTCTACAGTGTTCCTCCATTCTTATGTTCTTATGACATTCCTCAGGTCACGTGCGTCACATCTCACTCTCCGCCTATATATATAATGTCTTTCTACCTCTGTATGTTAGAAGTGATCAAGGTCCCAGGACCGAAACGTTTCCTAATAAATATGTTATAGTGTTTGCTTACGTGTCTTTCTAAACCAACTTGTCGGTATTTATTACCAAGGTTTATACCATATATATGTGTATATGTGTATATATATATATATATATATATATATATATATATATATATATATATATATATATATATATATATATATATATATATATATATATATATATATATATATATATATATATATATATATATATATGTATATAGAATAAATAAAGTAGAAGTGATGCAAGGAGGGAAGAGTATATGGAGAAAAAGAGAGAGGTTAAGAGAGTGGTGAAGCAATGTAAAAAGAGAGCAAATGGGAGAGTGGGTGAGATGTTATCAACAAATTTTGTTGAAAATAAGAAAAAGTTTTGGAGTGAGATTAACAAGTTAAGAAAGCCTAGAGAACAAATGGATTTGTCAGTTAAAAATAGGAGAGGAGAGTTATTAAATGGAGAGTTAGAGGTATTGGGAAGATGGAGGGAATATTTTGAGGAATTGTTAAATGTTGATGAAGATAGGGAAGCTGTGATTTCGTGTATAGGGCAAGGAGGAACAACATCTTGTAGGAGTGAGGAAGAGCCAGTTGTGAGTGTGGGGGAAGTTCGTGAGGCAGTAGGTAAAATGAAAGGGGGTAAGGCAGCCGGGATTGATGGGATAAAGATAGAAATGTTAAAAGCAGATGGCGATATAGTTTTGGAGTGGTTGGTGCAATTATTTAATAAATGTATGGAAGAGGGTAAGGTACCTAGGGATTGGCAGAGAGCATGCATAGTTCCTTTGTATGAAGGCAAAGGGGATAAAAGAGAGTGCAAAAATTATAGGGGGATAAGTCTGTTGAGTATACCTGGTAAAGTGTATGGTAGAGTTATTATTGAAAGAATTAAGAGTAAGACGGAGAATAGGATAGCAGATGAACAAGGAGGCTTTAGGAAAGGTAGGGGGTGTGTGGACCAGGTGTTTACAGTGAACATAAGAACAAAAGAAAGGAGGAACACTGCCGGAGGCCTGCTGGCCCATACTAGGCAGGTCCTTTACAATTCATCCCACTAACAAAACATTTGCCCAACCCAATTTTCAATGCCACCCAAGAAATAAGCTCTGATGTGAAAGTCCCACTCAAATCCAACCCCTCCCACTCATGTACTTATCCAACCTAGATTTGAAACTACCCAAAGTCCCAGCCTCAATAACCCAACTAGGTAGACTGTTCCACTCATCAACTACCCTATTTCCAAACCAATACTTCCCTATGTCCTTTCTAAATCTAAACTTATCTAATTTAAATCCATTACTGCGGGTTCTCTCTTGGAGAGACATCCTCAAGACCTTATTAATATCCCCTTTATTAATACCTATCTTCCACTTATACACTTCGATCAGGTCTCCCCTCATTCTTCGTCTAACAAGTGAATGTAACTTAAGAGTCTTCAATCTTTCTTCATAAGGAAGATTTCTAATGCTATGTATTAATTTAGTCATCCTACGCTGAATGTTTTCTAACGAATTTATGTCCATTTTGTAATACAGAGACCAGAACTGAGCTGCATAATCTAGGTGAGGCCTTACTAATGATGTATAAAGCTGCAGTATGACCACTGGACTTCTGTTGCTTACACTTCTTGATATAAATCCCAGTAATCTATTTGCCTTATTACATACGCTTAGGCATTGCTGTCTTGGTTTAAGGTTGCTGCTCACCAGTGAAACATATAAGTGAACAGTATTTAGATAAGGCTAAAGAGGTCTTTGTGGCATTTATGGATTTGGAAAAGGCGTATGACAGAGTGGATAGGGGGGCAATGTGGCAGGTGTATGGTGTAGGAGGTAGGTTACTGAAAGCAGTGAAGAGTTTTTACGAGGATAGTGAGGCTCAAGTTAGAGTATGTAGGAAAGAGGGAAATTATTTCCCAGTAAAAGTAGGCCTTAGACAAGGATGTGTGATGTCACCGTGGTTGTTTAATATATTTATAGATGGGGTTGTAAGTGAAGTAAATGCGAGGGTCTTGGCAAGAGCCGTGGAGTTAAAAGATAAAGAATCACACATAAAGTGGGAGTTGTCACAGTTGCTCTTTGCTGATGACACTGTGCTCTTGGGAGATTCTGAAGAGAAGTTGCAGAGATTGGTGGATGAATTTGGTAGGGTGTACAAAAGAAGAAAATTGAAAGTGAATACAGGAAAGAGTAAGGTTATGAGGATAACAAAAAGATTAGGTGATGAAAGATTGGATATCAGATTGGAGGGAGAGAGTATGGAGGAGGTGAATGTATTCAGATATTTGGGAGTGGACGTGTCAGCGGATGGGTCTATGAAAGATGAGGTGAATCATGGAATTGATGAGGGGAAAAGGGTGAGTGGTGCACTTAGGAGTCTGTGGAGACAAAGAACTTTGTCCTATCATACGCCTTTTCCAAATCCATAAATGCCACAAAGACCTCTTTAGCCTTATCTAAATACTGTTCACTTATATGTTTCACTGTAAACACCTGGTCCACACACCCCCTACCTTTCCTAAAGCCTCCTTGTTCATCTGCTATCCTATTCTCCGTCTTACTCTTAATTCTTTCAATAATAACTCTACCATACACTTTGCCAGGTATACTCAACAGACTTATCCCCCTATAATTTTTGCACTCTCTTTTATCCCCTTTGCCTTTATACAAAGGAACTATGCATGCTCTCTGCCAATCCCTAGGTACCTTACCCTCTTCCATGCATTTATTAAATAATTGCACCAACCACTCCAAAACTATATCCCCACCTGCTTTTAACATTTCTATCTTTATCCCATCAATCCCGGCTGCCTTACCCCCTTTCATTTTACCTACTGCCCCTTTCTCCTACTTTAGCATTCAGGTCCCCTACCACAATTACTCTCTCACTTGGTTCAAAGGCTCCTATACATTCACTTAACATCTCCCAAAATCTCTCTCTCTCCTCTGCATTCCTCTCTTCTCCAGGTGCATACACGCTTATTATGACCCACTTCTCGCATCCAACCTTTACTTTAATCCACATAATTCTTGAATTTACACATTCATATTCTCTTTTCTCCTTCCATAACTGATCCTTCAATATTTCTGCTACCCCTTCCTTTGCTCTAACTCTCTGAGATACTCCAGATTTAATCCCATTTATTTCCCCCCACCGAAACTCCCCTACCCCCTTCAGCTTTGTTTCGCTTAGGGCCAGGACATCCAACTTCTTTTCATTCATAACATCAGCAATCATCTGTTTCTTGTCATCCGCACTACATCCACGCACATTTAAGCATCCCAGTTTTATAAAGTTTTTCTTCTTCTCTTTTTTAGTAAATGTGTACAGGAGAAGGGGTTACTAGCCCATTGCTCCCGGCATTTTAGTCGCCTCATACGACACGCATGGCTTACGGAGGAAAGATTCTTTTCCACTTCCCCATGGACAATAGAAGAAATAGAGAGGAACAAGAGCTATTTAGAAAAAGGAGAAAAACCTAGATGTATGTATATATATATGCATGTGCGTGTCTGTGAAGTGTGACCAAAGTGTAAGTAGGAGTAGCAAGATATCCCTGTTATCTAGCATGTTTATGAGACAGAAAAAGAAACCAGCAATCCTACCATCATGCAAAACAGTTACAGGTTTCTGTTTCACAGTCATCTGGCAGGACGGTAGTACTTCCCTGGGTGGTTGCTGTCTACGAACCTACTACCTATTTGTGTATATATATAATATACTTATTTACGCATGCATGAGTGTATCACCAACAATGCCACCATTACCACCTCTGGTGTCACCACCACCACTGATACTACCACCCTAACCACCATCACATGCACCACCACCAACAAACTATCACCATCAACACCACACCACCACCACCATTATCCTCACCTGTAACCAACATAGTCAATGTCTCGGCAACACCTGAAATAGTGAATCTGAATAGTGAATTTGATGTAAATATTACTGAAAAAGAGAACAGGTACATGTCAGTGGCTACACAAGTCTTCACATATAGTTAATCATGGTTTAAAATGTGAAATCAATTGAATACAGTGTTCTGAAGTTATAAACGAAAATCTAGCATCACGTAGTACAGTATTCATTCAATTAAAAAATGCAAAAAAAAAAAAAAAAACGAATTTTCAATGTTTTTCATGTTTTTTTTTTTTTGTAGTTGCATTAGTTTTAAAAACGCTCTATAAACCTCTAAAAAAATATTTTGTGGTTTTTAAATTGTCAATTTTAATAAAATAAAAATAACTTATTTCATGTTTTAGAAAAGAGATATGCATTACACTGACAAATATAAATTTTCCCAGAATCACGTCAAACTGAATGACTACTATCGTAGACGTAAGATACATCTTGTTGTTATTGGCATGAAAAGTTCAGTTGCAAGTTTTATACAATAAATAGGAATACATTCCTTTTTTATAACTAAAAAATGGCTTCAAAGTATGAACGCAGATGCATTCCACAAGAACCACAGAATAAATGAGTAGATTTAGGCACTAATTTGAATATTTAATGGCATTGCTAAAAGATAACTTGGAAAAGTTGGATTCAGAGGAATTAATGCCGATGACCTTTTCTGATAGACTTCAAACTTTCGGTGTTGATGGCTTTATTAAGAGAAAATTAATCTTTCACTTTGAGCACTATAAATTTTAAGCTTTCAATTTTATTAAATAAATTTATTTTCACTTAATAACATGAGAAGATTTCTGGTCGTCTTAAAGCGTCTAAGAATTGGTGCATCTTAACTATTTTTTTTTATTTTTGCACGGGCCAATTTGCCAGTTTTACAGATTTTTTTTTTTAAATATGACTTTCATAAAGAAGCTAAATATTTTTTCTTAGTGAACTGTAAAGATTTTTCAATAGAATAAAGCTGAAAAAAACAAAAAAAGTGACAAATATTGACAACTCAAGTTGATATTATGACTTTAGTTTTCTTGAGATTGCTTTAAGGCTTCAGAACGTCTTATCCGATAGTCCTCAAATTTTTATCCCTGGTTATCAATTACTTGGTGAAGGTTCTTTGAATAACTGCCAAGTGAGGGATCCCTTGATCAGTTATATATACTTGACCATAAGAACGTAAGAACATAAGAAGGCAGCAGGCCTACTAGCCCATACGAGGCAGGTCCAATTCTCCTACGGCTTAAGCTGAGAATGAAGTTTTTGGCGACGTGTCGGTCCGACTGTACCATTAACTAGTCATAAGTTTAATTCTCCTATGTTCGGGTAATTTGTATATTGTTCCACTCACGGTACTCTGCCCTTTTTATTCTTTATAAATTTCACTGATGTAACATTAGAAAGCTTCTTCTAATTGATTTCAAAATGTCAACACTAATATTATCTATTTAGATTGTTATTGTTAATGGAATTTGTACGTGCAATTTGGCCATTTCTAATCACGAAATTTAATATTTTTTTAATATTATTTACCTGGATTGTACTTCCTGAGAAGTGTCTCTTGCTGCTGCAGAGAGAATTTTGATCCAAGGAACTGGATTTATCCTCACCTTGCTTGGGTGGAGTCAGAATGCATCCCACTTCACAGGTGCTATGTGATTTCTATGGGTTAAGAACCGTACAATATCTGAACAGTTTCAAGCTAAATATGTTTGTGTGTTACAGCATATTCATCCCTGAGATAATAATGGAATGCCTCTTCAGTTTAGCTTCAAACTTGGAATTTCTTAATGAAAGGCTTGAATTAGATTTGGGCTGTGTGTGTCGTAATTTTCCATTTGCATTGAACAAATTGGAATATTAGTTTCTACATGATAACTTGTGAAAGCTTTGTCTGATTTGCTTCACAACAGCAACACTATTATTTAGCTTCATTATGAACCTATACTAAACTCCTCACAATTCTGATATTTTTCACTGAGGTGCAGGTAGCTAGGGTTGTGCTATAAACAGCGGCCGAAATACACCAAAATTCATCCTTCACTGTGAATTCATACTGTGACTTCGGGTATTGGGACTGGCTTCTGGAGGGAATTAAAGCAGAGGAGAGAGAGATAGGATTAGTGAAGGTAGCATGAGAGGGGTTGAGAAACATGCGATTAGTGAAAGTAGCATGAGAGGGGTTGAGAAACATGGTATTAGTGAAGATAGCATGAAAGGGGTTGCGACAGGAAGTTGTATCGTTACAGCTGGTGTGAAGAGGGAGAGGAGGAAATGAGGGATTACAAGTGGGAAAGAGAATAGGAGAAAGAACAGAAAAATAGTTGGGTCATTACTGTAGTTTAGATTAAAGAGAGTAGAGGATGGAAGAAAAACTGGGTTGCTATTAAAGATCTTGTTGGTGGCTGGTGGTTCTTGAAGCTCTGGGTGTCTCAGCTCTTGTTGGTGGCTGGTGGTTCTTAAACTCTGGGTGTCTCAGCTCTTGTTGGTGGCTGGTGGTTCTTAAACTCTGGGTGTCTCAGCTCTTGTTGGTGGCTGGTGGTTCTTAAACTCTGGGTGTCTCAGCTCTTGTTGGTGGCTGGTGGTTCTTAAACTCTGGGTGTCTCAGCTCTTGTTGGTGGCTGGTGGTTCTTAAACTCTGGGTGTCTCAGCTCTTGTTTGCGGCTGCTGGTTCTTAAACTCTGGGTGTCTCAGCTCTTGTTGGTGGCTGGTGGTTCTTAAACTCTGGATGTCTCAGCTCTTGTTGGTGGCTGGTGGTTCTTAAACTCTGGGTGTCTCAGCTCTTGTTTGTGGCTGGTGGTTCTTAAACTCTGGGTGTCTCAGCTCTTGTTGGTGGCTGGTGGTTCTTAAACTCTGGGTGTCTCAGCTCTTGTTTGTGGCTGGTGGTTCTTAAACTCTGGGTGTCTCAGCTCTTGTTGGTGGCTGGTGGTTCTTAAACTCTGGGTGTCTCAGCTCTTGTTGGTGGCTGGTGGTTCTTAAACTCTGGGTGTCTCAGCTCTTGTTGGTGGCTGGTGGTTCTTAAACTCTGGGTGTCTCAGCTCTTGTTGGTGGCTGGTGGTTCTTAAACTCTGGGTGTCTCAGCTCTTGTTTGTGGCTGGTGGTTCTTAAACTCTGGGTGTCTCAGCTCTTGTTGGTGGCTGGTGGTTCTTAAACTCTGGATGTCTCAGCTCTTGTTGGTGGCTGGTGGTTCTTAAACTCTGGATGTCTCAGCTCTTGTTGGTGGCTGGTGGTCCTTGAACTGTGGGTGTCTCAGCTCTTGTTTGTGGCTGGTGGTTCTTAAACTGTGGGTGTCTCAGCTCTTGTTGGTGGCTGGTAGTTCTTAAACTGTGGGTGTTTCAGTTCTTGTTGGTGGCTGGTGGTTCTTAAACTGTGGGTGTTTCAGTTCTTGTTGGTGGCTGGTGGTTCTTTTCAGTTCTTGTTGGTGGCTGGTGGTTCTTAAACTCTGGGTGTCTCAGCTCTTGTTGGTGGCTGGTGGTTCTTAAACTGTGGGTGTTTCAGTTCTTGTTGGTGGCTGGTGGTTCTTAAACTCTGGGTGTCTCAGCTCTTGTTGGTGGCTGGTGGTTCTTAAACTGTGGGTGTTTCAGTTCTTGTTGGTGGCTGGTGGTTCTTAAACTCTGGATGTCTCAGCTCTTGTTGGTGGCTGGTGGTTCTTAAACTGTGGGTGTTTCAGTTCTTGTTGGTGGTTCTTAAACTGTGGTGGTTCTTGAACTGTGGGTGTTTCAGTGGCTGGTGGTTGTTAAACTCTGGGTGTCTCAGCTCTTGTTGGTGGCTGGTGGTTGTTGGTGGCTGGTGGTTCTTAAACTGTGGGTGTGGTTCTTAAACTTCAGTTCTTGTTGGTGGCTGGTGGTTCTTAAACTCTGGGTGTCTCAGCTCTTGTTGGTGGCTGGTGGTTCTTAAACTCTGGGTGTCTCAGCTCTTGTTGGTGGCTGGTGGTTCTTAAACTCTGGGTGTCTCAGCTCTTGTTGGTGGCTGGTGGTTCTTAAACTCTGGGTGTCTCAGCTCTTGTTGGTGGCTGGTGGTTCTTAAACTCTGGGTGTCTCAGCTCTTGTTGGTGGCTGGTGGTTCTTAAACTCTGGGTGTCTCAGTTCTTGTTGGTGGCTGGTGGTTCTTAAACTCTGGGTGTTTCAGTTCTTGTTGGTGGCTGGTGGTTCTTAAACTCTGGGTGTCTCAGCTCTTGTTGGTGGCTGGTGGTTCTTAAACTCTGGGTGTCTCAGCTCTTGTTGGTGGCTGGTGGTTCTTAAACTCTGGGTGTCTCAGCTCTTGTTGGTGGCTGGTGGTTCTTAAACTCTTGTTGGTGGCTGGTGGTTCTTAAACTCTGGGTGTCTCAGTTCTTGTTGGTGGCTGGTGGTTCTTAAACTGTGGGTGTTTCAGTTCTTGTTGGTGGCTGGTGGTTCTTAAACTGTGGGTGTTTCAGTTCTTGTTGGTGGCTGGTGGTTCTTAAACTCTGGATGTCTCAGCTCTTGTTGGTGGCTGGTGGTTCTTAAACTGTGGGTGTTTCAGTTCTTGTTGGTGGCTGGTGGTTCTTGAACTGTGGGTGTTTCAGTTCTTGTTGGTGGCTGGTGGTTCTTAAACTGTGGGTGTTTCAGTTCTTGTTGGTGGCTGGTGGTTCTTAAACTCTGGGTGTCTCAGCTCTTGTTGGTGGCTGGTGGTTCTTAAACTCTGGGTGTCTCAGCTCTTGTTGGTGGCTGGTGGTTCTTAAACTCTGGGTGTCTCAGCTCTTGTTGGTGGCTGGTGGTTCTTAAACTCTGGGTGTCTCAGCTCTTGTTGGTGGCTGGTGGTTCTTAAACTCTGGGTGTCTCAGCTCTTGTTGGTGGCTGGTGGTTCTTAAACTCTGGGTGTATTAGCTCTTGCAACTCTACCAGAACTTTTGTGCTTCCTGTTTTTTCCTTCTACCTCTCTCACCTCAGCTTTCTAGCTTCTTTCTGCTCCTATGTTCGATCTCTCTGTATGAATATGAGAAGGGGTGTCTGTGTGCGTGCGTGTGTGTGTGTGTGTGCGTGCGTGTGTGTGTGTGTGTGTGTGTGTGTGTGTGTGTGTGTGTGTGTGTGTGTGTGTGTGTGTGTGTGTGTGTGTGTGTGTGTGTGTGTGTGTGTGTGTGTTTGTGTTTATGTGTGTGTGCGTGTACTCACCTAGTTGTCATTCCAGGGGTCGAGTCACAGCTCCTGTACATGTGTAAATTTTTTTGTGTGTGCCTAGTTTTTCTTTTTTTTTCTACCTGCTCTTTTATTTTATATTTGCACAAAACTCGAGATCACCTCATATAATCGGGCAAATAACCAAACCAAAATTCACAGCATAATTTAGAATGTTCACGTGCCTGACCTATCAAAAAAATTGTTAGCATTATTTCCAGTATCCTGGAATAGCTGGAGTAACTATTAGAATGTTCAGAGGTTTAGTTTCAAAAATTAAAAGAAACGATGCGCAGCACTGACACGTTTATGAGTAAAATATAGTGAAATGTTTATTCTCGATAAACCACACTAAATACTTTTCAGATGACATTTTCTGAATGGCTTCGATATTTAATGGCTGATGTATTATAGTTCGGTTTGAGTGCAGGAAAATTTGTTGATGTAGTAAAATAATCTATCCCGTAACTAGAGAACGACTTATCTGATCGGCTTCAAATTATCAGCGCTGGTGTGGCTTTCTGAACACAACGGCAACGCTGCCGTTTTGAGGAATGAGTCAAAATTTGCTAATTTTATTGAATTAATGTTGATTTTCATTTTTTTACTCAATAACTAAAAAATGCAAGTTCTGATTCTCTACAAAATATTGTAGATGATGTTAAGAGGTTGAGACCCCGCAAGTTTAGTCTCAGTTGGTTCGCATTTGAAATTTTACCGAAATAACTAAAAAGTTGGAATCGTCGGAATCAGAACATTTACTGAATAATACCTTATCTGATTGGCTTCAAAATTTTACTATTGATGGAATTTATTAAAATTTTGGTATGTTTGGGTACCAATTTTTCATTTTTTTGGTAATTTAATCAACGTGGATTTAATATATATATGTCGTGCCGAATAGGCAGAACTTGCGATCTTGGCTTAAATAGCAACGCTCATCTTGCCATATAGGACAAGCGAAAATTTGTGTATTCAATAATTTCGCTAAAATCATTCTGAACCTAACGAAAAAAATATATTTCATTGTGTTTGTTAAGTATTAAATTACTGTAAACAAATCTAAATTATATTTAATTGGGTTAGGCTAAAATAAATTGCGCTTGTTACAATAAGGTTAGGTAAGTTTTCTAAGATTCTTTTGGTGCAAAATTAAAAATTTTTACATCAACAATAATGAAAAAATATAGCTTTAAACGTAAAAGAGAAAATTTTAGAAAGGACTTAATTTTAAATGAGGTCTTGTTAATTGGCCAGTTTTACATATTCGGCACGATATATATACATATATACATATATATATATATATATATATATATATATATATATATATATATATATATATATATATATATATATATATATATAAACACTGATCTCTGGCTGAAGGAGACTCGAACCTACGAACCTTGGAACAAGGTACGCAGTGCTATACCAAACTCACCACACTTTCAGGGAGAAGGCTTACAGCTTTTCATGGGACTACTTGCATGCGTGGATGACCTATGCACAGTGCTACAAGAAACAGGTTCCTTGACAGACTTTAAGGGGCCGTCGGGCAAAATCTGTAACTCCGTTGTTTACTGTTCGATTTTCTCCAGTTTTGGTACACAAGACAAAGTCGTTTCACTCTTTCTTGAAAATATTTATCAAAAATATACCTCAAACAACAACTGAGAAATGACTGATTTACTGAAAATGCCATAGTGTTCAACTTTTCTCTTATATGGGACTACGTAAGGTTGTTTGGACACTTGGTGCCGAGAGAACAATGCTTATTCTTATTTTCTGTGACTCCTTTTCTTTAAATGAACGTATCTTTATTTCACAAAAAAAAATAAAGTTTGTTAGTTCCTGGAATATTGCAAAAACATCTGCCCTTTACTCCCACATAACTCCCAAAGTATTTGGAATATTTCCAAAATTTGGTCACAGACAAAAAGAGAAATCATTATTCTACAACTTTTGTGAGTATTATATTCCATTTAATTCAGTAATAAAGGGAGATTTTTGAACAATTGTTGAATAAGTTACTTCCGAGATATCGGCCGAGAGCGCCGGCCGATACATGTACAGTTGATGATTAAGAATTTGTCAACACTGCGTGGGTAAACCCTTGATAAGATTTTATTTATTTATAATTTCTCCTAGCTCTCTTCGTTTTTTTTTCATTGCTTTCAGTATTTTATCATAATTTATATTTCTCTTATGATGTGCTTACGCTTTCGTTAATTTCCATTACATGAACCTGATTTACATGAACTCCTTTAGTCATCTCTAAGTTAATATCTTGTATCATCCAAGTCTTCTGTAAAGAATTTATCGTATATTATATACTTTTATAAATTTGCTTTCATATTTTGCATCATCAGGAAATATATTTAGTGGGAGAATAATTGTTGCAACACTTTGGCTGGAACACGTCACACACAATGTTTAGTGTTGCAACATTGTGGCTGGAACACGTCACACACAATGTTTAGTGTTGTAACATTGTGACTGGAACACGTCACACACAATGTTTAGTGTTGTAACATTGTGACTGGAACACGTCACACACAATGTTTAGTGTTGCAACATTGTGGCTGGAACACGTCACACACAATGTTTAGTGTTGCAACATTGTGACTGGAACACGTCACACACAATGTTTAGTGTTGCAACATTGTGGCTGGAACACGTCACACACAATGTTTAGTGTTGCAACATTGTGACTGGAACACGTCACACACAATGTTTAGTGTTGCAACATTGTGACTGGAACACGTCACACACAATGTTTACAATGTGTGACTTCACACATAATGTTTAGTGTTGCAACATTGTGACTGGAACACGTCACACACAATGTTTACAACGTGGAACACGTCACACACAATGTTTAGTGTTGCAACATTGTGGCTGGAACACGTCAAACAGAATGTTTAGTGTTGTGCAACATTGTGACTGGAACACGTCACACACAATGTTTAGTGTTGCAACATTGTGGCTGGAACACGTCACACACAATGTTTAGTGTTGCAACATTGTGGCTGGAACACGTCACACACAATGTTTAGTGTTGCAACATTGTGACTGGAACACGTCACACACAATGTTTAGTGTTGCAACATTGTGGCTGGAACACGTCACACACAATGTTTAGTGTTGCAACATTGTGGCTGGAACACGTCACACACAATGTTTAGTGTTGCAACATTGTGACTGGAACACGTCACACACAATGTTTAGTGTTGCAACATTGTGGCTGGAACACGTCACACACAATGTTTAGTGTTGCAACATTGTGGCTGGAACACGTCACACACAATGTTTAGTGTTGCAACATTGTGGCTGGAACACGTCACACACAATGTTTAGTGAAACAAGTCACTCCCTTACCGACAGACTTGACAAAAGAGAAGTGCTCGCCTTACTGACAGTAACGGCTTATTTTCCTGTCAAGTTAGGGAATGTGGCCATCCCATAAGCTGGTTCTCTGCCAAGGTTATCTCTCTCTCTTCAAGGTTTCACCCTCTGTCTTTGGTAACCCCGGGTGTTAGAGCGTCATAACTTGTACTCCGTACGTAAAAAGTCTTGGTTGTGTTGAGCCGAATCTTATCGCATGACTTTAACCTCTTGTCACTAAAATTCTGAGTGGAAGCCTCTTCTGATCTCTCCTTCACTATAGAAATTTAACTTGATCCTGAATTTAACTAATAAAAAAATAAAATGAATGAAGCCTAACCACAATTGTAACTGACACTATCTTCACATCATGCTATAACTAGCTGTACCGGAGCTCATTCCAAGAATTAACCTGCTGGTAAGTAATGTACAAATTATCCAGGGGTGGAGGAGAAAGGGTGAGCAAGTTAGTAATTGGCCAGAGTATCGGTGTTGGTAGTGGCTATTTTTATGGTATGGATATCGGTAAAGAAATGGACTATAGAAACCGATATTTTTAAAATATTATTACTGTGTGCTTAAAAAAATATCAAAATTTACACTCTACCTCACGACTGTGAGAGCTACTCACACACACACACACACACACACACACACACACACACACACACACACACACACACACACACACACACACACACACACACACACACACACACACACACAAACATACACACACACATATATACACACACACATACGGTTGAAATACTCGGAAAAGTACAAGAGGGTGTTCCTAGACAGAGACAGAAAACAACAGAATGACAGCAGCTGAGGGAGAGGACAAAAAAGCGAAAGGAGCTAGGAAAGGAGATAAGGATAGAACCAGCAGAGGTCAATCAGAGCAGAACAGAGCAACAAGGGCAAGCACACACAGAACTATCCTCAGAACACCATCCCAACACAAACTACAATCCACACTCACAGTTTCCACCTAACACCCAGCTATAGAATCCACCAGTTTGCTACCAGGTCTCCCACCCTCACAGGCCCCCTTAAACCACAGTGTTGGAAAGGAAACTGAAGGTATGGTACACAAACGCTGATGGAATAACAAATAAGTGGGAGGAGTGGCACAAAAGAGTCAAAGAGGCACCACCAGACATCATAGCTCTCACAGAAACCAAGCTAACAAGTATGATAACAGATGCCATCTTTCCAACGGGATACCAGATCCTGAGGAAAGACAGAGGGGATGGAGGAGTGGCACTGTTGATCAAAAACCGATGGAATTTTGATGAGCTGGAGAGAGGAGACAGCAGAGAAGCAAGCGATTACATAGCGGGAACACTTCACTCTGGAGGTCCCAAGGTGGTAATTGCAGTGATGTATAACCCACCACAGAACAGCAGGAGGCCAAGGCAAGAGTATGACGAGGGCAATAGAGAGATGGTTGACACACTGGCTGCAGTGGCCAGAAGAGCTCATGCATGCAGGGCAAAGCTCCTGATCATGGGTGACTTTAACCATAAGGAGATCGACTGGGAGAACTTGGAGCCACATGGGGGCCAAGACACATGGAGGGCTAAGATGATGGAGGTGGTACTGGAAAACTTCATGTACCAACGCGTAAAGGACACTACAAGAGAGAGAGAAGAGGATGAACCAGCAAGACTGGACCTAGTATTCACCTTGAGTAGTGCAGATATTGAGAACATCACAAATGAAAGACCCCTTGGGGCCAGCGATCATGTGGTTTTAAGCTTCGAATACGCAGTAGAGCTACAAGTGGAGGGGGAAGCAGGAAGGCCAGGACGAATGAAGCCAAACTACAAGAAAGGGGACTACATGGGACTGAGGAACTTCCTGAGCGGGGTTCAGTGGGACAGAGAACTGGCAGGGAAGCCAGTTAATGAGATGATGGAATATGTAGCAACAATGTGCAAGGGGGCTGAGGAGAGGTTTGTACCCAAGGGCAACAGGATTAATGAAAAAGCCAGGATGAGCCCATGGTTCACCCAAAGGTGCAAGGAGGCAAAAACCAAGCGTGCTAGGGAATGGAAGAAATATAGAAGGCAAAGGACCCAGGAGAATAAGGAGAGCAGTCGTAGAGCCAGAAATGAATATGCACAGATAAGAAGGGAGGCCCAACGACAATATGAAAACGACATAGCAGCGAAAGCCAAATCTGACCCAAAGCTGTTATACGGCCACATCAGCAGAAAAACGACAGTCAAGGACCAGGTAATCAGGCTAAGGAAGGAAGGAGGAGAGACAACAAGAAATGACCGTGAAGTATGTGAGGAACTCAACAAGAGATTTAAAGAAGTGTACACAGAGGAGACAGAAGGGGCTCCAGAAAGACAGAGAGGTGGGGCACACTACCAAGTGCTGGACACAGTACACACAACCGAGGAAGAAGTGAAGAGGCTTCTGAGTGAGCTAGATACCTCAAAGGCAATGGGGCCAGATAACATCTCTCCATGGGTCCTGAGAGAGGGAGCAGAGGTGCTATGTGTACCCCTCCCAACAATATTCAATACATCTATCGAAACAGGGAGATTGCCTGAGGCATGGAAGACAGCAAATGTAGTCTCAATCTTTAAAAAAGGAGACAGACATGAAGCACTAAACTACAGACCAGTGTCACTGACATGTATAGTATGCAAAGTCATCGAGAAGATTATCAGGAGAAGAGTGGTGGTACACCTAGAAAGGAATGATCTCATCAACAGCAGCCAACATGGTTTCAGGGACGGGAAATCCTGTGTCACAAACCTACTGGAGTTCTATGACAGGGTGACAGCAGTAAGGCAAGAGAGAGAGGGGTGGGTGGATTGCATTTTCTTGGACTGCAAGAAGGCGTTTGACACAGTTCCACACAAGAGATTAGTGCAAAAACTGGAGGACCAAGCAGGGATAACAGGGAAGGTATTACAATGGATCAGGGAATACTTGTCAGGAAGACAGCAGCGAGTCATGGTACGTGAAGAGGTGTCAGAGTGGGCACCTGTGACCAGCGGGGTCCCACAGGGGTCAGTCCTAGGACCAGTGCTGTTTCTGGTATTTGTGAACGACATGACGGAAGGAATAGACTCCGAAGTGTCCCTGTTTGCAGATGACGTGAAGCTGATGAGAAGAATTCATTCGAACGAAGACCAGGCAGAACTACAAAGGGATCTGGACAGACTGCAGACCTGGTCCAGCAATTGGCTCCTGGAGTTCAACCCCACCAAGTGCAAAGTCATGAAGATTGGGGAAGGGCAAAGAAGACCGCAGACGGAGTACAGTCTAGGGGGCCAGAGACTACAAACCTCACTCAAGGAAAAAGATCTTGGGGTGAGTATAACACCAGGCACATCTCCTGAAGCGCACATCAACCAAATAACTGCTGCAGCATATGGGCGCCTAGCAAACCTCAGAACAGCATTCCGACATCTTAATAAGGAATCGTTCAGGACCCTGTACACCGTGTACGTTAGGCCCATATTGGAGTATGCGGCACCAGTTTGGAACCCACACCTAGCCAAGCACGTAAAGAAACTAGAGAAAGTGCAAAGGTTTGCAACAAGACTAGTTCCAGAGCTAAGAGGTATGTCCTACGAGGAGACGTTAAGGGAAATCAACCTGACGACACTGGAGGACAGGAGAGATAGGGGGGGAAGGCATGATAACGACATACAAAATACTGAGAGGAATTGACAAGATGGACAAAGACAGGATGTTCCAGAGATGGGACACAGTAACAAGGGGACACAGTTGGAAGTTGAAAACACAGATGAATCACAGGGATGTTAGGAAGTATTTCTTCAGCCACAGAGTAGTCAGGAAGTGGAATAGTTTGGGAAGCGATGTAGTGGAGGCAGGATCCATACATAGCTTTAAGTAGAGGTATGATAAAGCACACGGTTCAGGGAGAGTGACCTAGTGGCGACCAGTGAAGAGGCGGGGCCAGGAGCTTGGACTCGACCCCTGCAACCTCAACTAGGTGAGTACAACTAGGTGAGTACAACTAGGTGAGTACAACTAGGTGAATACATACACACACAGACATACACACACCTATACAACAGGCCTAGTGTCTAATCGACATGTGCCTAGGACAAAATGGTAACTAATAAACACTGAATAGTGATGTAGTGGTGGCAGGATCCATACATAGCCTTAAGAAGAGGCACGACAAAGTTCTTGGAGCAGGGAAATAATGAACCTGGTAGCAACCATAGAAGAGGCGGGGCCAAGAGCAATGCATCGACCACTGAATGGTTGAAGGTCAACGATCGATACCCAACACTGATGAAAAATGGGGCATGTTTCCTGACACCTGCTGCTCATGTCCACCTAGCATTAAGTAGGTACCTGAGTGTTAGCCGACTGTTAGTCGCTGGTTACATGACCAGCGACTTTCTGTATAGTAGACCATTGACGTCATCTAGGTCTGTAATAGTTGTATCATGTACATGAAGATTATTATTATTATTATTATTATTATTATTATTATTATTATTATTATTATTATTATTATTTAGTTGTTGTTGTTGTTGTTGTTGTTGTTGTCTTAATTGTTTGAATCGAATTTGAATGCCTTCCGTTCCACAATCACTATATAACCCTTGAGAGTTTAGCGTATTCTTCTGATCAAAACATTACCATTCTAAAATGCATCAATTCAATAGCTAATATAAAGTATGAAATGGAAGGAACGTTTTATGGTTTAAGTCACTGTAAGTACAAATTTTTGTTGAATTCAGTGTTGGATTCTTCTGGTCTCCTTTAAACGTTTAATGTTGATAACTTTTCCTCAAGGGAAACATTGTCTTAGTGTTGACTTGAGCAAGTAATCATATACTAATTTACATTTTTTTGTAAAATAATTGGAGTGTCTCTTCTGATCAGTAATAATTAACAGTGACTTCATTTAGTTATTCTCGGTGAAATCAGTTTAAGGTTTTATGTGTCTGTTACATGTTTGTGCCGTCAAGACTATTCTTAAACATTTTCTTTTTCACTAGGCTTACATAAAACACTCCTTCGTAAAAACTAGACAATGTTATTGGGAAGTTTGATGTGATTTTAGTCTGCATAGGTCCCAGTATTTTTTTTTATTTGGATGAAGGTGAAAAAAATTTAATGTTGCCTCATATGATTTCAACAATAGTGTTGAACTGTATTATCAACTTGTGCCGCACTCTGCACTATTCCAGTCAAGTGAATTGCACATCGAACTGGGATAATGATTTACGGACACACTTTCCGAGATTCGCTCAACCACCTATATATATCTAGTTAATTTTAGCTATTAATGTGTTTATATATTTTGTATATTTTTAATTCCAAGTATTAGAAGAATGCATGTTTTTTCTATTTCTCAGTGTTTTTCATCAAAGTGTAAAATAATAATAATAATAATAATAATAATAATAATAATAATAATAATAATAATAATAATAATAATAATAATAATAATAATAATAATAATAATAATAATAATAATAATAATAATAATAATAATAATAATAATAATAATAATAATAATAATAATAATAATAATAATAATAATGGATGTGGTCCCGACTTAGGTATACGGTAAATTAGTTCAAATAACTGTTTAACATGAAAGGGTTAATTATCTCTAGAAACATTTCTACCTTAACATTCGTGAATGTAAATATGTGAGTTGGACACAAACCTTCATTAGTATTATGTGGAGACTGATATAAAGTGATTATTTATTGTATCACTTACATGGGAAGGAGAGTGAAGAGAAGAATGAAAGGACAAATATAAGAGGGAGAAGATAGAGGAAAATGTGTAACAAATAAGAGAGGGAAGAATGGAGATAAGAGAGAGAGAGAGAGAGAGAGAGAGAGAGAGAGAGAGAGAGAGGAGTCAGGGAAAGAAAATAAACAGAGGAAGAAATGGGAAGACAAATAAACTAGAGGATAAAAAAAGTAAAGAAAAGAAGAGAAAGAAAGAAAGGAATGATAAATATCACCAATTTCAGAACAAGTGAGTGTTACTGACAAGTGGTAAATTTGACTTCTGACATGTTAAACAGTCTTAAAAGTTTTCCAGATATTGGACATAATTCACGTGAGTCGATAATAATGTCAGACTATTTGATGCATTTTAAGGATTCTGGCAAAATATTGTTTAGATAAATTGAACTTCTTGTATAATAGATCAGTGTGATGCCACGCTTCTTGCATTTCGTTAAATAATTCGTAGGGTAAAGGAAATGGACTTTCTCTGTGATGTATTAGTGTACTTGAGTGTTTCTTACGTCGGGAACCTCGAAGTGAAGATTAAGGAACTTGTTGGTACGCTGGTGCGTCAAGGGTCAGAGGAGAGGTATTTGGTACGTCAGGATTCAGTGTGACGAAATATTTCATGTCTGATATAAGATAGGACTAAGTTATGGGCCATAGTTACTTAAGTTATGGGCCATAGTTACTTCAGTTACATTAAGGTGGTTCAGCAGCTTAATTCTTTTCCTTGATAAATATGAATCTGGGTATTATGCATAAGAATTTAATATAAAACTAGAAGGCAAAGGAATATAAAAGTATTAATTTCCCGTTATGTGATTTAGAAAGCTAGCTAGAAAAAATCACTACAGTGGCGTACAGCGACAAGCTTTCTAAATTTCAAGGTCGAGAATAACATAAATTATGTTAAAATCCTTCGTTAGCTATCGAGAAGGGAGGTAGGTACCCGACTGGTTTGGAACTGCTGACCTTACATCGAAGAACTAACTCTCCTAATGAGTCCTTCCAGGTGGATGCCATGATGCTAATAAAGTTCTCTTTATCCAAGAAACTGATGTGGGGTAGTAAGTGGTATGGTTCAGTGCCTAAGTACTACGGTGATGTGACACATTAGGCTTTATTTTTTCAGCCGGCTCGTTTTGTTTAGATTTCTAAAGACTACTCTGAGATCTGCCAAACGAGCATCTACTGCAGAAGTTAGTTAAAGTGTTTCTCTGGTTATATGCTTGCCACTATTACATTCCTAGGTCTTTCCCTCTAAGTTCTGAAGAGTTGGTACCCAGAGTCTATATACTATATCTGGTCTTTTTGTACTTCACCAATCTTCATAACCTTGCATTTACTGGAGTTGAATTCAAGCAACGATTTATCTGTTCAATCAGCAGATCCCCTGATCTGATTGCAGCCTTCCCATGCTCTCCTCTGTTTTCATGCTCTTCATTAGTTTTCCATCATCCGCAAACAGGGATACATCTGACTCGCCCCTTTCTGACATGTCATTCCCATTTAGCAGTAATATTTTCTGGCCCTAATTCTGTTCCTTGTGGCACATCGTTTGTTACTCTTCCACATTCTGTCACCTCTTCTAGAGCAATTACTTATTGTTACTTACCAGTAAGGTAATCTTTACTGCTTTTATAGGTCGCTCATGATATTCTAGTTTGCACCTTCGGTTTGTGTTCCAGCCTCCTGTGAAATATAGTATCTAATGTCTTCTTGCTGAGCAATAACAATACGCAATCCACCCTTTCGTCTTTCTTTTGATTCACTTCTTTATTTTGCCATAGAATCTCAATAAACTGTGAGACAAGATTTGCTTTCTCTACAATCGTGCTGGTTGTTGTTCATGAAGCTACCTCTCTTCAAGTGTTCTACCACACTCATTTTGATTATCTTCTCCATAACTACACGGTAAGCATGTCAGTGATACTGGTCTGTAATTCAATGCTCTCTGTTTTCCTCCTGTCTTAAATAATAGGAATACAATCGCTGTCTTCTAAATCTCTGGCAACTGTCACATATTCACTGAATTCTTGTAAATTTTAGCTAGTGGTGTACAGTGGACAAAGCTTCTGCTCACTCTCAAAGAATCAATGTGAAAATATGTTTGGTTCTATTGCCTTTGATGTATGGCACCGAGTACCTGTTGGTGTAATATTCGCCTTCCTTCCGACGAGAACACCTCGTTAAGTTACTTGTTTAATTCCTTGCAGACTTTCTTTTCACTTCTTATGAGCTCTCTTCCTTCATTCCTTAGTAGAATTAGGTGGTCTTTCACTTTCGCTTTCGTTTGATGTGACTGTGGAACAGCCACTCATTGATTTTCTTTCCCACTATCAGGCATTCAGAAATTATTCCATCCTTTCCAAGTTCTCTCAACTGATTTCTGGTTTCTTGCATTCCCACCAGCCAATTTTACCTCAATTTTTTCTCCCTAGAGGTATCTGAACTTCTGTCCTGTTTGGTCACTAACACCCAGGGGCCTCCATATTTTTTTTCACCTACGTCACAAGTACGTATGTTAAGCTCTATATAGAGTCATGCTGACTCATTTCCTCTCTATCTGTTGTCGTGTCCCCTATACCACATAAACTTTTCGTTAACCAACATCATTTCAGCCATTTAGTTTTACAGTCTTTCCATGTGGATAAATTTTCCCTAGCCACTTCTTTGTGGTTGAAATCTCCCATGTCTGGAATAGATTCCAGGCTAAGGGACTGATTACTTCAAACTCCTCCTCACCTTTCACCTTTCTGCTTTGTATTGGACTGATGAAGCCTCTGTGTGGCGAACCGTTTCTTCAATAAAGATTCCCATAAGTTGCATGTCTCAATCTTCAACTTCTCGGTTTTTAAGCCATTTACCACATAATATTTCTGTCTTGAACGCCTTCTGCTTCGTGAGTTGTTAATCACTGTTGCTACTAGTCTGGGGTCTCTCATCTTTAATTGTTATAGCTATGTAGTTATTTAGTTTATTTCTGTTTATCCTTCTCATCTTTTCAAAACTCCATTAATTTCTGACAATTAGTCCAACTTCCCTGCCTTTCGCGTTTCCATTTATCCTTATTTTTTATACATTTGTGGGAATATGGAATCTGTTATTTTTAGTTTTCTTTCTCTCTGTTACAGTTATGATGTCTGGGGTCACTTCTACTGTTCTTTCAGTTCATCACTCATGTTTGATAGTCCATCTTCATTAGTGAACCACACTCTGATCCTTCTTATATCCTGCTCTTCGTTTGTGTTGTCTAGGTTTTCTATTTGTGTTTCATGTCAGGAGTGTGGAAGATATTACTCGAGTTAGTGTCTATATTTTTTACAGAGGGAGGGGTCAGGATTAAATTGTAGGTAGGGGGAATGGAGCAGAGTTAATATTAATGTTGGGAAATTGAATGCGAGTCTTGAGTTGGGCCTGGAGAAATACTTCCTAACATTCAAGTGACTCATCTGTGTTTTCAAATTCTAGCTGTTTCATTGGCAGTAGACAGCGATGGGAAGGAGTCTCCGCTGCAAGCCTGTGCTCTTTCTCAAGTTTGTTGACTTGCTTGCACAGGTGCAGGTTCCGTACTGGTGCTGCGTATTCCTGATATTTGCTGTATATTGCCGGGAAAACTCTTTGCTTAGTTAGTTGAAAGCTAATCCTAAATGTTAGACACGCATTTGCTGTGATATTTATTAGGTTGATATGCGGTTTTGGCAATAAAATTAGTACAAAGATTACCTCGTGATCCTAGTCATTAAGTTTTAAGGCTACCATACTGACTCTTTGCTTAAATATTGGGACTACATTTTCTGTATTCTGCACCTCTAATAGTTGCTTTGTGTCGATTGTCATGATAAAGATTGTGGCTAGTGACTGACACAATGCTTCTGCTCTCTTAGGACCCATAGGGAGATATTATCTGGCTCTGTTGCCTTTGATGTATCTTTCTCGCACAGCAGTTTCCTCACCTCTTCTCTTGGCAAATGTATTCTGTTCAGTTCTAACTAGTGCACACTATTTCTTTGGCTCTGGTAATGTCCCTGTCTCCTCAGAGAATACCCTCTTAAATTTCTTATTGATTTCCTGGCCATTTCACGTAAACTCTCCTTCCATCTTCATTGGAATAATTACCAGGTCCTTTACTGTTGTTTTCCTTCTGATGCAGATATATAGCAACTTTGGGTCGAATTTCATTTCCGATGATATATTCTCAAATTGATGTTGAAAGTCTCTGCTTGCCCATGCATTTTACTTCCTGATCTTTCTGCTTGCTTCCCTGTTTGATTGCATTCTTTGCTTTTATTACTTTTTTTCCATACTCTTGCACATGTAGCTTTGCCTTTGTGCTTCTCTGACTGAACCATTGGCTGAGTTTGTTGTTGCCATTGTTTCTGCTCAAGGGAATGAATTTATTCTCTGCCTTCCTGCAATTTCCAGCTACATACTTCATTTCATTAGCTGTCTTTCCTTATAGTTCCTTCTCCCACTGTATCTCTTTCAGGAATCGTCTCATGCTTGGGTAGCCTTCTCATTTGAAATCTGGATTCTCTCGTCCTTCCTTTGCTATCTCTCCAAGTTTACTTTTGTGAGGTATTTGAAACTCAAGACTGTACTGACTAGCAGTGAAACTTTCGTAATCAATATCCTCTGTATCAGAATTGTTCAGAGTGAATTAAACGTCCAGCTTTGCTGGTTCAGCTTCTCCTCCCCTCAAGTTGTGTCCCTAATATGTTGGTGCATGAGGTTCTCCATCATTACCACCAATATCACAGCCTTCCACATACCGGGCACCATGTGGATTCAAGCTATTCCAGTCTATTTCCTTCTGGTTAGTCTCTTCTACGATCAGCAGTTTTACATTGTTCATGTGTACTCTTCTGGCCACCTCCGATAGTGTGTCCAACATCACTTTATTGGTGTTGGTATAATCCTGTCTTGATCTCCTTCTATTTAGCGCTGGGTTGTACCTTACTGCCAGCTTTGTCTCTGTGAGCGCTACAATGTCTGGAGATACTTCCACTATGTCTGCTTCAGTCATTAGAATTGCTTGTTATTCCATCCGTATTTGTGTACCATACTCTTAATTTCCATTTTGTTACTGCCTTCTGGATTTGAGTTCCTGACTTCCTGGCCTTTGCACATGGGTCGGGGAAAGGAAGGTGGGAGGGGATGGTGTGAGTTCTGGGTAATATATATATATATATATATATATATATATATATATATATCTATATATATATATATATATATATATATATATATATATATATATATATATATATCTCGCTATTAAAGGGGTCGGAATTGTTGATGTAAGAAAGGGAATTTTCGGTGGTTAGAAAGTACAGAGAGGACAAGAGTAAAGAGCAGCTGTGGAGATTCTTACACTGTGTAGGAAAGGACTAAGTTCTGATTTGTTTACAATTATCTTGTATGAGTGGGAAAGGTGATTAGGACTTCTAGGGAGTATATATGGGGGTGTGCATGGCTCTCCTCTGGAGGCTGAATTTCCACACCTGATGATCTCTTACCTGGGTCTTCTTTCTTTCTCCAGGGTTTTTTGGTGTTTTTTCCCTCAGTATTTTTCTTTTCTGTCCTGTCCAGAGCGAGGTAAATACATATCCTTCTGACTGCCCTAACTCTGGTTTCTGTTTTATAATTTTGTCTTGTTCCATTTCTGTTGTAAACGTCATTTTGGTTCTTTTTTTCCCTCGAGAACCTAGTTCGCTTTGCCCTTCCCATTAGCCAGTTTGATAAAACTTTTAATTTCCCAATCTGCCGCCATGCATACTTCTTTATCAGTCTTCTCTTCAACCTCCTGGAGACAACGGATTATCAGCAAACTTTCTCTCTCTCTCTATTCCACTTCCTTTCACTAGATTGCAATATCTTTCTGAGAAGTTGCTTTTCTGCTAGGCTTATCTTCTGCCTGAGAGCAGTTTAGCTAATTTTTGTTAAATCGTCTCGTCTTCCTGCTCTCACAACCACCTGCCTCATTCGTCCTTTTTCTCATCTCATCTTGTTCTTTCCTCAGCATTCTTACATCATCTTCCAGGTTTAGTACTTTTGCCTTGACATCAACATCTCTTCTGTTCCCTATTTCTAACAATTACCTGCTGCATCTTTTTCTCTATTTCTATTCAAAATTTATTCAACTTCTGTAATTATGTCCAGCTAGATTAAATTTATTCTCAGTCCATGTGTGTGTGTGTGTGTGTGTGTGTGTGTGCATACTCACTTAATTCTGGTTGCAGGGGTCGACTCACAACTCCTGGCCCGGCCTTTTCGTTGGTCGCTATTAGGTCCACTCTCTCGCTGATCCATGAGCTTTGTCGTACGTCACCTTAAATATATGTATTGATCCTGCCTCCACTACATCACTCTCCAGAACATTCCACTTTCTGACAACTCTATGACAGAAAAAGTACTTCCAAACATCCCAGTCATTCCTCTGAGTCTTCAGATTCCAATTGTGACCCCTTGTTGTTGTGGCCCATCTCTGTAACATCCTGTCTCTGTCTCCCTTGTCGATTCCTCTCAGTATTTTATATGTTGTTATATCCTCCTCTCTCTCTTCTGTCCTCCAGTGTCGTCAGGTCGATTTCCCTTAACCATTCCTCGTAAGACATGCCCCTTAGCTCCAAGGCTAGTCGCGTTGCTAACCTCTGCACTTCCTCTAATTTCTAAACGTGCTTGACTAGGTGTGGGTTCCAAAAAAGGGCAAATGTAATGCCTATTTACAAGGCAGGTGACAGGTCCTCAGCTTCGAATTATAGACCTCCATAGTGGGAAAATTTATGGAATCAATAATTGCCGAAGCAATTCGTAGCCATCTTGAAAGGTATAAACTGATTAATGAATCTCAGCACGGTTTTACAAAGGGGGGTTCCTGTATTACGAATTTACTAACTTTTTTCACTAAGGTGTTTGAGGAGGTAGATCATGGTAATGAATATGATATTGTGTATATGGACTTCAGTAAGGCTTTCGAAAGAGTTCCACATCAGAGGCTATAGAGGAAACTTAAGGCACACGGAATAGGATGACAATTTTTTTCATGGGTAGGGGCATTGTTGACAAATAGACAGCAGAGAGTTTGCAAAAATTGGGAGAAATCAGAATGGGGGCACGTCACAAGCGGTGTTCCACAGGGGTCAGTGTTGGGCCCCTTGTTGTTCACAATTTACATAAGTGACGTAGATGAGGGAATAAATAGAGTCATGAGAAAATTTGCTGATGACACCAAAATAGGCCGTCCAGTTCATTCTAATGAGGACATTAGAGCACTCCAGGATGATTTGAATAGACTGATGCAATGGTGAGAGAAGTGGCAGATGTAGTTTAATCTAGACAAATGAAAAGTTTTAAATGTTGGACAGGAAAATAACCATGCCACATATAAACTAAATGTAGATCTTAATTTTATTGATTGCGAAAAGGATTTAGGAGTTCTAGTTAGCAGTAATTTAAAACCAAGACAACAGTGCATAAGTGTTTGCAATCAAGCTAATGGAATCCTTGGCTTCATATCAAGAAGTAAAAATAATGGAAGTCCTCAAGTTGTTCTTCAGCTCTGTATATTTGGTTAGGCCTCATTTCGTTTATGGTGCACAGTTCTGGTCACCGTATTACAAAATGGATGTAAATATACTTGAAAATGTACAAAGGAGGATGACAAAGTTGATCCCATTTATCAGAAAGCTCCCCTGTGAGGATAAACTGAGGGCCCTGAATCTGCACTCACTACAAAGGCGGAGAATTAGGGGGAATATGATTGAGGTGTATAAATGGAAAACAGGAATGAATAAAGGGGATGTAACTAGAGTGCTAAAAATGTCTAGCCTAGACAGGACTCGTACCAATGGCTTTAAGTTAGAAAAATTGATTCAGGAAGGATATAGGAAAGAACTGGTTTGGCAACAGAGTTGTGGATGAGTGGAACAAACTCCCGAGTACCGTCATAGAAGCTAAAACGATGTGCAGTTTTAAAAATAGGTTAGATAAATGCATGAGTGGGTGTGGGGGTGTGAGTTGGACCTGGCAAGCTTGTTGTAGAGAAATTTTCAGCCCCCTTCAGCCCCCTTCAGCCCCCTTCAGCCCCCTTCAGCCCCCTTCAGCCCCCTTCAGCCCCCTTCAGCCCCTTCAGCCCCTTTCAGCCCTGAAGGGCGCAGCCCTCTCAGAAGGGGCAAATATCTTGTTTACTGCTACAGCGAGTAATTGATCCCAGATGCAGTACCAGTATGCAACGTGTGGTCAAGTGACCGCCGCTCCGTGCGGTCCAGTGTTGCAGAGTGTATCTTAATAAGAGACAGTACATCTCTTACCTTAGCAGGACAATTAAGGAAAATCCTGCTCCCACTTTATTACCATAGTAAAGATAGTGGACATTGTTGTCTATGCTTAAGACAGCAAGATTTAAACATTCTGCTTTGCTTCATCGAGGAAGTGGCAAGGAAGCAAAAGTACTAGGTCAGCTTTTCCTTTGTGCTGGGGGCAGTGACGGCGTGGGGCGTTGTGGCGTCTTCAGATTACTTTTGACTCTACTGAGAGTGACACTGACGCCAGGATAACCAGCAAAGAACACTGATCTGTGCGTTAGTGTGAACAAAGTGTCTCATAAAACACAATAAACACTTAAGAGAAGTGTGATCAGCTTCTTTAGTGATAAGATTGTGAACAATAAAGACAAATCTTGTGGAACATAGTGTACCAGTGTGCATTTTCCTAGACTATGGAAGACGTGGACATCCAAGGACACTTCAGCTTCTATCAAGTCACCAATATCTGTCGAAGGTGTGAAGAACACCATAGCTCATGCTACAAGAGCAAGGTAGGTTACGAATTTTTTGTACAGGGGACTGCGCAGTTCTTGGGTCGCAAGGAGTTTGTAATCAACCTATAGTCGGCAGTAAGGGGCGGACTTTTGAGTCCACACAAGTAAGTTTGTCAGCAATCAGTGAATGAAATATGCTGACATAACACCCCCTAGGGGTAATTTATAATCTTACAAATTATAACTCATTTCAGCCCGTTGAGGAATGACTTCGACAGCTTCTCAAGATCTCGTCTGTAGGGGTGGCTGTGCAGGCGATGAGTTGTCTTTCTAAGTTAAGTTTTCCCTATATTTAAACTTAGATGGTAATGCCATTTCTCAACATATTGGTCCTTCAAACCGGATGACATAGTGATTATTGACAGTGATGGTCCGAGGTCCCAATGGCCACTTGGAAAAATTGTGACCATATATCCTGATGCAAATGGAATGATCAGGACAGTACTTAAAGTAGTACTAAACAACAAATGTGGCTGATTCCAAATCAGAAGCAACAAACCCTCCGGCATCTCAGGCAAGAACCTCAGTGCTTCCCTCACTCTCTAGCACCTCGCTGTCCACAGCTATCTTAGTGGTAAGGGGAAACTGGAGTTACGTCACCGACAGGCGACAACTCATATTGGCTAATACCAGTGGCGTGTGATGACGTATGTTTACGTTACAACACTAGCTAGTAAACAGCCAGAGCACAGAGAGCAATAGAGAAAACACTAGCAAGCAACAGATGCACACAAAACAATCACGTGCTGGACGTGTCTGCTTAGAACAGGAATCAGTACACATCCAAACTCCATACAAAATAACATACAAAATCTTTCTATTTCTATGTTTGTAATTTAGCCTCAAATACAACAAATATCATGGAAAAAATAAAGACAACATTTATATTCAAATAATGTAGAATGCACTAAATGCCAAAATGATCCTTATATTAGGAGTAAATAACGAAAAAAGGCACAAGACCGTGACTTGAGCAATACATAAATAACCCGCACATACAAGAGAGGAGCTTACGACAACGTTTCGGTCCGACTTAGACCATTTAGAAAGTCACGCTAAAGAAAAGGAGAGGAGGGAGTATATACAGGCCAAACATACTCCCTCCTTCTCTCCTTTTGGTTAGTGTGACTTTGTAAACGGTCCAATTCGGACCGAAGCGTCGTCGTAAGCTCCTCTCTTTTATGTGCGGGTTATTTGTGTATTGTCTTATACTAGGAGTTAGTAAAGCACACTTATGACAACGTGTATGCACATACAAGGTGTATATCTCATATTTAAAGTTAATGGGCAGATTTTAAGGAATGAAATTTCTAGGAAAGGTCGGTGGGTTTCCATCATTTACTAAGCATAGAGAGACACTGGTAAGAATTGTTCGAGAAGGACACGTGTGATAGTGCCACGTAGGAAATATTAATCATTACCTAACTGCGACAGTATGTCAGAAAAAAAAGTTGTTCAGAGACTTTGCGATCAAATAACACGCAAGCATAAATGAGTCAGTAATTTCACAGAATTGAGCATTAGCGAAATAATATATAATGAAAGATGTTATATAAAGCATGTGCAGTGTGTGTGTGTTGCTTCACAAGCAGGATAATGCACCTCACCATTTACCTTCTGCCATCACCCAATATTTTATAATTTTGGGTGTTAAATAATAATACAGTGTGACTGTACATTAGTGGCTAACTTATTCTGATTCGTGGATAATGACTTCAGTAGATAATTTTTTTTATAAGTTATTAGTACATGAGGGCAGCATTTCTTTTCTGGCCGTCCACCCTGACTGTGAGTGGCCCATGTGAGGGGTCTACCACATGCACTCTTTCCCACATAATTTTATCATTATCTTTTGATCTTTTTGTAATGATTTTGCATCGCGAAATCGTAAGAATATGTGTACTATTTGGTAATTATCCGAGAACCTACTGCAGTATATGTGGATACACAACTAGAGGCTAGAAATGGGTTCAAATTCCACCCGTTCCGTGATTCGTTCTACATAAATAGAACAAGCAACATAGAAATGCACGTTTGGTGTAGCCAGGTGGCTCAGATCAGGAACTTGTGATCCAGTGATATGTATGTATCAGATTCGAGCTTGGATCATAACAGGACGGATCTGAGAAACTTCAGGAACTTCACTCAAATGTTCAGTGCTGCATTTGTGTGTGTTGTAAAGTTGCCACCAAGATATTTCATCAAAACAAATTACTTCATTAGCTCTTAAAATAATTATTTATTATAAAAATAGGCCTACACAAAGTGAAACAGGTTGTTCAGCTGATGCTGATAGTTGATAATGCCTTGAATATCCACACTGCCATATTCAAGGCAGCAGCAACAGCAAAAAATTATAACCGCTCTAGAGGCTTACAGATAGATAGGGCTCAAAACATCATCCCCGAAAATTCTAAAATAATTCCTTAGGCCACCACATAGCCTTGGATCTCTCAGTTCCACTCCAATACTTTCCAGTACACTGCACCATCTACAAATCCAGAGTCAGATTCTTCTCCACCCGTGACTGCCGTAGCTAACACTCAGTTGTTCTGTACTGTACCCGAAAAATTCCGGAAAAAATAAGTAAGATGCAAGGAAAACTCTAGTAGTACTAGATGAGTGCTCATCTCCCACCAACACAGCCCCAGGAAAGCCCCCTCAATAGGAATATAATCGTCAGGTTCAGCAGCATCAGAACGAACAAGGATACCAGTTGCTGAATCAGCCCGAAAGACTAGAGGTACAGGGAGTGGGACACCATCTTCCAAGGCATCTTAGGCTATGTTCCAGGTGTCACCGAAGGGAGCACACCACTGTCAACTGTGTGCCACAAGAGAGAACAGCAAGAATAGTGTCGAAGCAAAAAAAGGCGCTGGACAGACAGGAGATTTAATCTGAGAATAATCCAATATTATCTCAGAACTGGTGAAAAATTCACACGTCTCCTACACAATTACTCCTATCTCAGCTCAGCAGGTGCTTGTATCCCTTATACAAAATCTGTGTATACTTCAGTGAATTACCAGCATCAAGTCAAGCCCTACATAGGCATAAGGAGCTAGTATATCATCAACCTGTCTGCTAAAAATAGTGACTTCATTACCACTACTGTCTGAAGTGTTTGACTTTTGTACTCATATTTCTGGAGCTTCTCTCTAACCAGCAATGAGTCACATATAGAAAAGCACAGTCACTTGCACGATTTCTGGTTATGTTTGCTTAAGACTATCTATACGACACTGAAGATACCAACAAAACGAGGTGAAGAATCACAATGCAAAACCTGGCTTCCTAAGAAAGGAATCTGACCAGCATTTTATAGATTGTGACTTGCAACTGAAATTACTGCACTTCACTCCATGGTGATGTTAATAACCTAGGCAAAATCTTTACTAAACTTTTTTTTTTTAATCTCCAACACAAGTACAATACATCCCTAACATGCAGCATGTAATGCAGCTAACAGTTTGCCTATCGTTGCCGAGAGGCCAGAACTGCCAAGTGCAAGGCTTGCAGAAGTTACAAGAGAAATCCCAGTACACCTATAATAGGAACATTCACAGAGGAGCCCGTAGGCATATGGAGGAATTTCAAAATTGAGCCATATCTAGATGAGAGACTGACACAGAAAAAAAACTGACATTAGAGAAACTTGACTCTAAAACTTACCTGTCCTTGGCCAAGGACCGAAAATGATATTTAATTGCCGATATAATTTCTCCTCTAAATCAGCACGATGGGACTATCTCTACCAGAAATCGCAAAAATTAGCTGAGAAATTAGTTAAAAATTTGCTGCCAAGATGCAATCCCTGATCCAGTTAGTTAGGGAACCTCCTTAGCTAGTACCAAGAGCTGTGCCAACGTTGTCAGAGGTGGCAAAAGACACCTCTGACAACGCATCCACTGGATGCATTGCATCGAGTGAACATGTAGCAGCGATTCTCCCTGAACATCTTAGGGACAAGATTGGAGTCCAGGACCAAAAGTTCATTGACGGAGCCATGATCTGGGATAATCTAACTGGCTCTGAAACCAGACCTGCGCTCCCCAACAACTACAAATAGTCGCACTGGGATGGCCAAATAGTGGAGAATATAGGCTCATCAGTGCTTCAGAATAAGTCAGGGAGGGATAGAGCCCGCCTCCTGGCAGTGAGAGCTCATCATGCAGGGGACTTTCTGTTGACTGTTTCCAACTCCAGCCTTGGCACACGCCTCGACACACAGATCATCCACACTGGTGTTACCCTTCGTCTTGCCGCCCCTATTCTCGCCGAACACGGGTGTATTTGTGGTAGTGAAGCAGCAGACCGATTCGGGTACCTTGGTCTTGTATGCCTTAAATCCGAGGGAAAGGTTGCAAGACATGACGAGCTTAGTAACATTATCAAGAGGAGCCTCACAACAGCCGGATGCCCAGCAGTAAGGGATTCACCCCATCTGTGCAGATCTGATGGCAGCCAAAAGCGTCCAGATGGTATCACCCTTCAAGCCTGGACAGACGGCAAGCAAGTGGTGTGGGACTACACATGTGCATCTACCTTGGCTGATACCTATCTCCAATACACCAGGGAGGAAGGAGGGACAACCGCCAGCTTTAGGGAGTCCCAAAAGTCTAGAAAATACTGAGACTTGCCCATCATTATATGTTTGTTCCCATAGGCTCAGACACCCTTGGCTCATAAGGAAAGAATGCATCTAAGTTCCTTAAGGAGCTAGGCAAAAGACTCATCAGGGTAACTAGGGATCCCAGGGAAGTTAGTTTTCTGTTCCAGCGACTCGGCGCTGGAACAGAAAACTGTATTATGGGCACGCGCCCCAGCTCTGAAGAGCTGGATGAAATTTTCGTAATATAATCAGTGGCAGCCACGTAACAATATGTACTAGATATGTATCTCTCGCACCTCATGTACTGTATATGCCATATTTATATCAAGAACGTATCTCTTAAATCTTCTGTACCATATTATGTAATAAAATATACCTATTGGTATAAAAAAAAGAATGAAAAGATGGGGTGGTAGGGGAAGTGGAATATTCAAATGGCTTTAGGGAGAAATCCAAATATTCTTCTTTAAAGCGTTTTTATCCACTTCTCCGAGGCTATGGGTCCCAGAATTTACACCAGAGGTGGACCCCATCCTATATATATATATATATATATATATATATATATATATATATATATATATATATATATATATATATATATATATATATATATATATATATATATATATATATACATTAGACCATACCAAAAATACATGTTAATTTTGAAACTTCAAAGGAGGAAAATTAAATAGCTTAGCCCATTCTATAATCTTTACTGTTGAGTTTGAAGAAAATAACTCATTGCCTTTTCTAGATGTTTTAATTATTAAGGGTAATAATGAATTCAAATTTAAAATTTACAGAAAACCTACAAATAACTGTTCCTATGTCCACTATTATTCCTCGCACCAAGATAGAGTCAAACTGTCTGTTTTCTCATCAAATGAGGAAATGAGGAAATGCCTGAGGTTCTCAGACGCATCAATTACCAGCTTACAGCCATATTAAGCTAAGGAAACCGATGGCAGGATACATTTGGATCTGGTAAAACACGAGTGATGATTGTTTCTAGTCAGCATGAAGTTAAAAGGTAAGAATGAATGAATAACTGTTAGTGAATATCGCAGTGAAATTTTTCTCCGAAATATCTGTGAGGCTGCGCGTGGTAAATGTTTTCAGCAAGGTAGCGAAGAAAGTTACAGCACTATGGCGTATCTCGCATCAGCTCGACAGTACAGCCTGCAAAACTCCATAAGAACCACACGTGCGCTCACACTTTGCGTCTGCACCACTTTCCTTGATTGTCTGCACCCATCTCATCTAAAACGAATTTTTTCTCGCCTGTACCCGGCCTGGATAGATATGTCGTTTCACCAGAGGTTTCAACATCGGAGATATGGAGCTGGTCCTGTTATGTACCAGGTCAGTATTTACAAGGTACCACACTAAGCTCCACTTTGTGGGAAACGGGACAGCTTCGTTGCCAAAAAACGGACGGAGCCTATTCGTAGGCTACACCCTTCACAGGACCATTACTTCATGTGAGATAATTCCTAGAATGACTCGAGTCAGGAACATGGTCTTATAGCATAATAGTATTGATGAAATAAATTCTGTTCACTCTTAATCTAACCTCTTTATAACTTTTGTGGAGAGTGGGAGAGAGACAGAGAGAGATGAAGGTGAGGTTCGAGAAGAAGAGTTATGAGGTGTTGGTCAGCCGACACCAACAATGTTCTGTTCTGTCATGTAAGTGATTACAACTTTCCCATTAACTGGTAGTTTTTTTTCTACACTTCAAAGACGCCGTCTTGTCGATTCAACCTTTTCACATAAATTTTCCTAACATAAGTCTTAGTCCTGGCTCTGTTTTTCAGATGTCTGCCTTCCTCACTGCATTCTCAGATATTTTTATTTTCAGAATTCTTGTAATCTGGCCTGACCTCTGCCTCCTCTTCCCCCTCTTTATTCCTCTTGACCTTCCTTCTGCATTTTCGTTTCCTTCCTTGTTTTCTGACTTCCCTCTTTCTTGTTTCCTTTTCTTCAACAGGATGGGTCAGTTGGCCTACAGCAGTTCTCTGCCCCCATGAAGACGGGTTCGTGTTGAGATAATTTTAGTCTCCACTGCCTTGTAATGTAATTCACTCTTACTACTCCATTACTGGTCTTGCCTGAAGTCGGCAGTTGATATTCTTCAGTGTTTCTCTTCTTCTCCTTTTGTTGTATTACTATGATAACTACTATTATCACTTCAACAAATTCTTTAAATACTAGTACTACCACTACTTTTTCACAACTACTACTTTTTACTATCTACTTTTAATTACACCACTACAACTTCTGCTATTATCTCATTACTTCCACTTCCACTACTTTTCCGTTTCGCTACTACTACTATTACTGCTGCTGCCTCTAATTCTACGTGGACCACCACAACTAACACTACTATTGTTGCAGTTTTTCTACTGTTACAGTGCTACCTCCAGCACTCCCACCTTCATCCACCTCATTTCGTATTGTAATTAGTCCTTCTCTACATTTCTCACCACAGTTGTGACTCAAAAATGGATAAGAACTGAGCGCATTTCATCATAATTTTCATTTCGTCAGTGCGAGGTCTTGCTGGAAAACAGGAATAAATAAAGGGGATGTAAATAGCGTGCTGAAAATTTCCAGCCAAGACAGGACTCGTAGCAATGGTTTCAAGTTGGAAAAATTCAGATTCAGGAAGGATATAGGAAAGCACTGGTTTGGTAATAGAGTTGTGGATGAGTGGAACAAACTCCCGAGTACAGTTATTCAGGCTAAAACGTTGTGTAGTTTTAAAAATAGGTTAGATAAATACATGAGTGGGTGTGGGTGGGTGTGAGTTGGACCTGACTAGCTTGTGCTGCTGGGTCTGGTGCCGTGCTCCATCCTTGAGTGGAGGCGACCAGACTGGGTGGGTCATTGGGCTTATCCGGGGGGGGGGTCATTGGGCTAATCCGAGGGGGGACATGGATCTGCTCCGCATGGGTCAGTAGGCCTGTTGCAGTATTCCTTCTTTATGTTCTTACTACTACTATTACTACTACTACTACTACCACTAATAATAATAATAATAATAATAATAATAATAATAATAATAATAATAATAATAATAATAATAATAATAATAATATAATAATATGCAGTAATTATTATTATTATTATTTTAGCTTTAACAGCAATGGCAGAAGTTATACACAAATACCCCGCACATAGCAGAGAGGAGCTTACGATGACGTTTCGGTCCGACTTGGACCATTTACAAAGTCACACTAACGAGAAGGAGAGAAGGGGGGAGTATAGGCAGGAGGTGGTAGTGGTAGTAGTGGAGGTAGAAGGTAATAGTGGGGAAGGTAGTGGTGGAGGAGGAGCTAGTCAAATACTAAGACAAAGGAGCACTGCATGGGAGCTAGGTGCCCACACAGGGTATGAGCAAGAATACAGAGGAGGGGGGAATAAATAAAAAATGAAGGAACAAATACCCAAGGCAGAAGAAAGACATCCCAAAGGAGAAAAGGGAAAGAGGAAAGTGGAAGAGGGAGAAGAAAAAGAAAAAAAATCAGGTCAGGTCACTGGGGTACTGAAGTTTGGAGCATTTTACAATGTAGCGGGAAAGGAAAGCATCTACAGAGAAGAAGCCAGGACTAAGATTCATACATGGAAAGTTGTGCATTAGGGAGGATTCAACCAGACGGCGACTGTTGAAGTTGGAAGTGAGGAAGACAGTGTTAGCAGAAGACCAGTCAATAGGATGACTGTGATATCTGACGTTACAGAAAAGAGCATTGTTAGTGTCGGCAAGCCTAACACTATTTTTGTGCTCCCTAAGTCTGTCAGTCACCGTCTGGTTGAATCCTTCCTAATACACAACTGGCATTCCTCCTTAACATGATTATAGTTAACATTATTTTCTGTAGGTTATCAATAACATTCCTCCTGGTTGGTTAGCAATGTTAACATTCATCCTGGTAGGCTAGACATGTTAACATTTATTCTGGAAAATTTTCAATGTTAGCCTCCTCCTGGTAGGCTAGGAAAGTTAACATTCCTCCAACGAAGTCAGTAATACTAACATTCTTTGTGGGAAGTTAGCAATGTTACTTACTCTTTTCCTTGTGGGATTTGCCTAGTATGGGCCAACAGGCCTGCTGCAGTGTTCCTCCTTTCTTATGTTCTTATGTTAAACTATTAATATTGATATTTCAATAACAATATAACATTCCTCCTAATGTTAATATTGCAATGTTATCATTCTTCATAAAGGATTGCAGCACTGACTTTACAACTGGTAAATTTAGCAATATTAACAATGTTAGAGTTGGGTTTGATATGTTTGCAAAATTAACTTTACTCCTAAGAGGTTAGCAGTGTTAACTTTCCTCCTTGAAGGTTAGCAAAATAATTTTTTATTCTGGATGATTAGCAATGTTAAATTCCTTCCAGAAACTAAGATATTAGAAATGTTAAGTTTACTCTTGGATTGTTGTCTGTCCTCCGGAAGCTAATTATTCCTCTTAACATATTAGCAATGTTATATTACCTCTTGGTAAATAGCAAACTTAACTAATTCCTACAGGAAAGTTAACAGTGCAATATTTGCTTCTGGTGGGTTAGCACCGTTAACAAAGTTAACTTAACCCTAAGAGTTTAACAGCGTTAACTTTCATCTTGGGAGGTTAACATTGTTTCCAGCTCTAACAAAATTCCAATAAGGTTATCAGTGTTAACAGAGTTAACATTCCTTGGAAGAATGTTAAGCGCGTTTACTAATTTTATCTTTCCACCAGGAAGGTTAGTATTGTTAACTTTCTTCAAGATTGTGCATGTATGTATGTATGTATGTATGTATGTATGTATGTATGTATGTATGTATGTATGTATGTATGTATGTATGTATGTATGTATGTATGTATGTATGTACGCATGCATGTATGTATTTATGTATGTGTGTGTATGAATATATGTATGTATTAAGTATGTATGTATGTATGTATGTATGTATGTATGTATGTATGTATGTATGTATGTATGTATGTATGTATGTATGTATGTATGTATGTATGTATGTATGTATGTATTTTTGAACACAGAATGTTTAGATATTGCAAATCTCTTCTTACAGTCCAGCATGACACTTCGCTTTTAACATTCCTAAATCTCTTCCTTTAAAATTGAACTGGAATGAGTAGAACAGATTCCTTGGAACATTCCTAAGTGACTTAGAAGAGATCTAGATAAACATGTCTACCTCTCTTTTTCCATTATGGAAAAATTAAAAAGAGAACAAATTTCAGAGGTATTTGAACTGTATGGGATGGTAATTACCTGGAGGAGGGTGTTCCAGGGGTCACCGCCCCCGAGGCACGGTCAGTAACCAGGCCTCAAATAAAATAGATTTTTTTTGGTTGCCGCAGCACTGAATCATAAAACCAAATTAATAGCGATAAGAGAGTTTGAATAGGAATTAATTAAGGCATTAATTAAGGTGATAAAATAGACACATATACAACACTTGAGTATCTTTAATGAGGTAACGTTTCGCCACACAGTGGCTTCATCAGTCCATACATAAGAACATAAGAACATAAGAAAGAAGGAACACTGCAACAGGCCTACTGACCCATGCGGAGCAGGTCAATGTCCCCCCCGGATTAGACCAATGACCCACCCACCCTGGATTACCCCAATGACCCACCCAGTCTGGTCACATCCACTCAAGGATGGAGCACTGCACAAGACCCAGCAGCACAAGCTAGTCAGGTCCAACTCACACCCACCCACACCCACTCATGTGTTTATCTAACCTATTTTTAAAACTACACAACGTTTTAGCCTGAATAACTGTACTCGGGAGTTTGTTCCACTCATCCACAACTCTATTACCAAACCAGTGCTTTCCTATATCTTTCCTGAATCTGAATTTTTCCAACTTAAAACCATTGCTGTGAGTCCTGTCTTGGCTGGAAATTTTCAGCACGCTATTTACATCCTCTTTATTTATTTCTGTTTTCCATTTATACACCTCGATCATTTCCCCCCTAATTCTACGCCTTTCGAGAGAGTGCAGATTCAGGGCCTTCAGTCTTTCCTCATAGGGAAGATTTCTGATACATGGGATCATCTTTGTCATCCTCCTCTGTACGTTTTCCAGAGCATTTATATCCGTTCTGTAATACGGTGACCAGAACTGAGCAGCATAGTCTAAATGAGGCCTAACCAAGGATATATAGAGTTGAAGAACAACCTGAGGACTTCTATTATTTATACTTCTTGATATGAAGCCAAGAATTCTGTTAGCTTTATTGCGAACACTAATGCACTGTTGTCTTGGTTTTAGATTACTACTAACCAGAACTCCTAAATCCTTTTCGCAATCAGTAGTATTAAGATATACATTATTTAGTTTATATGTGGCATGGTTATTTAACTGTCCAACATTTAGAACTTTGCATTTGTCAATATTAAACTGCATCTGCCACTTCTCAGACCATTGCATCAGTCTATTCAAATCATCCTGGAGTGCTCTAGTGTCCTCATTAGAATGAATTGGACGGCCTATTTTGGTGTCATCAGCAAATTTGCTTATGTCGCTGTTTATTCCCTCATCTATGTCGTTTATGTAAATTGTTAACAACAACGGCCCCAACACTGACCCCTGAGGAACACCGCTTGTGACGTGCCCCCATTCTGATTTCTCCCCATTTATGCAAACTCTCTGCTGCCTATTTGTCAGCCATGCCTTTACCCAGGAAAAAATTTCTCCTCCTATTCCGTGTGCCTTAAGTTTCCTCAATAGCCTCTGGTGTGGAACTTTATCGAAAGCCTTACTGAAGTCTATATACACAATATCATATTCATTACCATGATCTACCTCCTCAAACACCTTAGTGAAAAAAGTTAGTAAATTCGTAAGACAGGAACGCCCCTTAGTAAAACCGTGTTGAGATTCATTAATCAATCTGTGCCTATCAAGATGGCTACGAATTGCTTCGGCAATTATTGATTCCATAAATTTTCCCACTATGGAGGTAAGGCTTATTGGTCTATAGAAAGGTGAAGAACAGGAGGAGTTTGAGGTAATCAGTCCCTTAGCCTTGAGTCGATGTGGTCAGTCCATCAACCTTGAAAAGAATACAGCATATCTGCGGAGAAGTAGCTTATATACCGTAGACAGGAGAGGTGCAGCAGTCGTAGGTGTCTAATTTATCAACTTGTCGGTTCTCTGAACCATTCATCTACATTCCTGTCTGATATAGCAACACTTCGGGATCTTAATACAGGGAATTCTTCACTCGCCTAACCCTTGGGCACGACCTACTTCCACAATGGACAAATCTGACACCACCTACGACGGCTGCACCTTTCCTGCCTACGGTATATAAGCTACTTCTCCGCTGATATGCTGTATTCTTTTCAAGATTGATACACTGACCACATCGATTCAAGGCTGAGGGACTGATTACCTCAAACTCCTCCTGTTCTTCACCATTCTTCTTTGTAATAAAGTTGGTAGAATAACCGACAATATGTAAAGTAAAAGGACACAAATGCAACTAATGTGACATTTTATTGTGGCAACGTTTCGCTCTCCAGGAGCTTTATCAAGTAATGGCTTGATAAAGCTCCTGGAGAGCGAAACGTTGCCACAATAAAATGTCACATTAGTTGCATTTGTGTCCTTTTACTTTACATTCTTCTTTGTATGGATTCATGAATCTAATGTGTGGCGAAACGTTTCCTCAATAAAGATACCCAAGTGTTGCACATGTGTCTAATTTATCAACTTGTCGGTTCTCTGAACCATTCATCTACATTAATTAAGGTGTTTGAGAGATGTAGAAAGTTAAAGTGTAGCGGTAATGTCTAATTAAATATCGTGGAAAGAAAATAATTGTAAGGTTCAGAATAAAAGTTAGATATGAGAAGTTGTAATTATAGCTATATGCTGCGAGGTGAGAAAACTATAGAGAAAGGTATGAGACCGTAAGACATGTGAAGTGACTTTTTTTTAGCGAATCTTGAGAAGTGCAAGAAAATAACTGTTTTGAGAGAGTCTTGTGTCACAGGTAAAGTCGCTATTGCAGAAGTTGCAATTAAACATTGTGGAGTTACATACAAAGATTACTACAGCAACGAGCAGTTGACCTTATACAGAATACGGGTTTCTGGATTTACCCAAGAGAGATGAAAACTTGGACAAGTAGAAGGGAAGTATTGAAAACCGAAAACTTGAAGAATATAAGGAATTTCCTGAGGAGGATTTGGTGACAATGAGTTGTTATGAACACAACAAGTTATTGTGAACCCAAGTTATTGTGAGCACAACAAGTTGTTATGAACACAACAAGTTATTGTGAACCCAAGTTATTGTGAGCACAACAAGTTGTTATGAACACAACAAGTTATTGTGAGCACAACAAGTTATGACACAACAAGTTATTGTGAACACAACAAGTTGTTATGAACACAAGTTATTGTGAACACAACAAGTTGTTATGAACACAACAAGTTATTGTGAACACAACAAGTTGTTATGAACACAACAAGTTATTGTGAACACAAATTATGTACACAAGTTATTGTGAACACAAGTTATTGCGAACACAAGTTGTTATGAACACAACAAGTTATTGTGAACACAACAAGTTGTTATGAACACAACAAGTTATTGTGAACACAAATTATGAACACAAGTTATTGTGAACACAACAAGTTATGAACACAACAAGTTATTGTGAACACAAAAAGTTATTATGAACACAACAAGTTGTTATTAACACACAAGTTATTGTGAACACAACAAGTTATGAACACAACAAGTTGTTATGAACACAAGTTGTTGTGAACACAACAAGTTGTTATGAACACAACAAGTTGTTATGAACACAACAAGTTGTTGTGAACACAAGTTATTATGAACACAAGTTATGAACACAACAAGTAGTTATGAATACAAGTTGTTATGAACAACAAGTTATGAACACAACAAGTTGTTATGAACACAACAAGATGTTATGAACACAAGTTATTATGAATACAATTCATTATGAACACAACAAGTTATTATGAACACAAGTCATGAACACAACAAGTTGTTATGAACACAACAAGCTGTTATGAACACAAGTTATCAACACATGTTATGAACACAACATGTTATAAACACAAGTTATTATGAACACAACAATCTGTTATGAATATAAGTTGTTATGAACACAACAAGTTATTGTGAACACAACAAGTTGTTATGAACACAATAAGTTATTGTGAACACAACAAGTTATGAACACAACAAGCTATTGTAAACACAACAAGTTATTATGAACACAACAAGTTGTTGTGAACACAAGTTGTGAACACAAGTTATTATGAACACAAGTTGTTATGAACACAACAAGTTGTTATGAACACAACAAGTTATGAACACAACAAGCTATTGTAAACACAACAAGTTATTATGAACACAACAAGTTGTTGTGAACACAAGTTGTGAACACAACAAGTTATTATTAACACAACAAGTTATGAAGACAACAAGTTATTGTGAACACAACTAGTTGTTATGAACACAACAAGTTATTGTGAACACAACAAGTTGTTATGAACACAAGTTATTGTGAACACAACAAGTTATGAACACAACAAGTTATTGTAAACACAACAAGTTATTATGAACACAACAAGTTGTTATGAACACAACAAGTTATGAACACAACCAGTTATTATGAACACAACAAGTTATGAACACAACAAGTTATGAACACAACAAGTTATGAACACAACAAGTTGTTGTGAACACAACAAGTTATGAACACAACAAGTTGTTATGAACACAACAAGTTATTATGAACACAACAAGTTATGGACACAACAAGTTGTTATGAACACAAGTTATCAACACAAATTATGAAAACAAGTTATTATGAACTCAAGCTGTTATGAACACAAGTTATGAACACAACAAGTTATGAACACAACAAGTTATGAACACATCAAGTTGTTATGAACATAAGTTATGAACACAACAAGTTATTATGAGCACAAGTTATGAACACAACAAGTTATGAACACTAGTTATGAACAAAAGTTATGAGCACAAGTTGTTATGAACTCAAGCTGTTATGACCACAAGTTATGAACACAACAAGTTATGAACACTAGTTATGAACACAAGTTATGAACACAAGTTGTTATGAACACAAGTTGTTATAAACACAAGTTATGAACACATCAAGTTGTTATGAGCACAAGTCGTCATGAACATAAGTTATGAACACAAAAAGTTATGAACAAAAACATAAACGGATAAGAGGAAGACTTTTACTTGATTCATTTCAGAATAAACAAAATGTCTGGCCTCTATTAAACTGTCGGTAAAATAGAAGTGACATAAGTACGCGGAGAAAAGTTTTAGCATCTAAATTTCAAATGAAACAGAATGAAGCAAGGAATCTTTGGAAGTTACGAAAAATTGTTTGAAGAATAGCATACAAGTTATTGTTACGATTTATGAACCTTTTGTCATGTGTGTGTATGTGTGTGTATGTGTGTGTGTGTGTGTGTGTGTGTGTGTGTGTGTGTGTGTGTGTGTGTGTGTGTGTGTGTGTGTGTGTGTGTACTCATCTATTTTTACTCACCTATTTGTGGTTGCAGGGGTTGAGCCATAGTTCCTGACCCCCACCTATTCACTGGTGACTACTAGGTCCTCTAACTCCCTGCTCCATGAGTTTTATCAAACTTCGTCTTGAACCTATGTATGGTTCCTGCCTCCACTTGCTGACAACTCTATGACAAGAAATACTTCCTAGCATTCCTTTGAGTCATCTGAGTCTTCATCTTCCAACTGTGACCCCTTGTTGATGTATCCCATCTCTGGAACATCGTGTTTCTGTGCACCATGTTGATTCCTCTCTTCTGTCCTCCAATGTCGTCAGTTCGATTTCCCTTAACCTCTCCTCGTAGGACATGCCCCTTAGCTCAGGGACTAGTCTCGTTGAAAACCTTTGCATTTTCTCTAATTTCCTTACGTGCTTGGCTAGGTGTGGGTTTCAAAATGGTGCTGCGAACTCCAATATGGACCTGATGTACACGTTATACAGGGTCCTGAACGAATCCTTACTGAGATGCCGGAATGCTATTCTTAGGTTCGCCAGTCGACCATATGCTGCAACAGTTTTTTGGTTGATGTGAGCCTCAGGAAATGTGCTCGGTATTATACACACTCCAAGATCCTTTTCTTCAAGTCAGGTTTGTAGGCTTTGGCCCTTTAGACTTTACCCTATCTGTGGTTTTCTTTGCGCTTCCTTGATCTTCATGGCTTTGCAATTGGTGAGGTTGAACTCCAGAAGCCAGTTGCTGGATCTGGCTTGCAGCCTGTCCACATCCCTCTGTAGTCTTGCCTTGTCCCCCTCTGATTGAATTCTCCTCATTAACTTCACATCGTCTTCAGACAGGGACACTTCTGTGTCTATTCCTTCAGTCATGCCGTTCATAAATGCTCTCAACTCATTAAGTATAAATTGTGGCATGCTTGTGTCAGAAGCCAGACACAGGTATGGTAGGATTGTGAACAGTGGAGTCAGAGTGCACATGCTGTGGATTCCATCTCAGATTGGTCTTCACATGTATGACAGAACCGATAAACTGGCTAAGCTGTATGCTTTCAAAGAGTGGGTAGATTAAAATCTTGGCTCGCCAGTTAGCAGTTTGAGAACAATAATACGAAAAGAACTTCAACTGAATTTTACTGACTTAAGACTCTGGGAGATTGACACAATTCAGTCCATCTATCATCATTCTATCATGCAGGAGGAGCCACATGTCTATGATGCATCCAACAAAATAAGCAGACTCTTGGATGTAACTACCGCCCGGTTCCGGCTGGGTTACAAGTATCTTTGGCAGGTTAAATCACCACCACCAGATGTAGACCAAGCGAAATATCTCACCCTGCGTCATTATGTACTGGAGTGTGATTAAATTAATGAATTCAGAGACAACTTGCTCAGAAATGTTCAAGATATGTCAAAATATTTTATTCACAGTGT
>NW_027196429.1:82500-91781 GCF_038502225.1 Cherax quadricarinatus
AAGGTAGGGGGTGTGTGGACCAGGTGTTTACAGTGAAACATATAAGTGAACAGTATTTAGATAAGGCTAAAGAGGTCTTTGTGGCATTTATGGATTTGGAAAAGGCGTATGACAGGGTGGATAGGGGGGCAATGTGGCAGATGTTGCAGGTGTATGGTGTAGGAGGTAGGTTACTGAAAGCAGTGAAGAGTTTTTACGAGGATAGTGAGGCTCAAGTTAGAGTATGTAGGAAAGAGGGAAATTATTTCCCAGTAAAAGTAGGCCTTAGACAAGGATGTGTGATGTCACCGTGGTTATTTAATATATTTATAGATGGGGTTGTAAGAGAAGTAAATGCGAGGGTCTTGACAAGAGGCGTGGAGTTAAAAGATAAAGAATCACACATAAAGTGGGAGTTGTCACAGTTGCTCTTTGCTGATGACACTGTGCTCTTGGGAGATTCTGAAGAGAAGTTGCAGAGATTGGTGGATGAATTTGGTAGGGTGTGCAAAAGAAGAAAATTAAAAGTGAATACAGGAAAGAGTAAGGTTATGAGGATAACAAAAATATTAGGTGATGAAAGATTGGATATCAGATTGGAGGGAGAGAGTATGGAGGAGGTGAATGTATTCAGATATTTGGGAGTGGACGTGTCAGCGGATGGGTCTATGAAGGATGAGGTGAATCATAGAATTGATGAGGGGAAAAGGGTGAGTGGTGCACTTAGGAGTCTGTGGAGACAAAGAACTTTGTCCTTGGAGGCAAAGAGGGGAATGTATGAGAGTATAGTTTTACCAACGCTCTTATATGGGTGTGAAGCATGGGTGATGAATGTTGCAGCGAGGAGAAGGCTGGAGGCAGTGGAGATGTCATGTCTGAGGGCAATGTGTGGTGTGAATATAATGCAGAGAATTCGTAGTTTGGAAGTTAGGAGGAGGTGCGGGATTACCAAAACTGTTGTCCAGAGGGCTGAGGAAGGGTTGTTGAGGTGGTTCGGACATGTAGAGAGAATGGAGCGAAACAGAATGACTTCAAGAGTGTATCAGTCTGTAGTGGAAGGAAGGCGGGGTAGGGGTCGGCCTAGGAAAGGTTGGAGGGAGGGGGTAAAGGAGGTTTTGTGTGCGAGGGGCTTGGACTTCCAGCAGGCGTGCGTGAGCGTGTTTGATAGGAGTGAATGGAGACGAATGGTTTTTAATACTTGACGTGCTGTTGGAGTGTGAGCAAAGTAACATTTATGAAGGGGTTCAGGGAAACCGGCAGGCCGGACTTGAGTCCTGGAGATGGGAAGTACAGTGCCTGCACTCTGAAGGAGGGGTGTTAATGTTGCAGTTTAAAAACTGTAGTGTAAAGCACCCTTCTGGCAAGACAGTGATGGAGTGAATGATGGTGAAAGTTTTTCTTTTTCGGGCCACCCTGCCTTGGTGGGAATCGGCCAGTGTGATAATAAAATAATAAAAAAAATATATATGCAAAACAACCAGTGTGAAAGAGTAGTGAAATTCCAAGCGCTTTCGTGACTACTCACCGACAATGTGAGTAGTCACGAAAGCGCTTGGAATTTCACTACTCTTTCACAGTGGTTGTTTTGCATATTTTAAAATCACCTGTTTACTGTGATCTTATTGCATATATATATATATATATATATATATATATATATATATATATATATATATATATATATATATATATATATATATATATATATATATATATATATATATATTATATGTATGTATACAAGGCAAGCCATCATGTAGAGCAGAACTTTATTAACATACTGTGTTAAAACTCTGTACACACATTTTACATGTACGTGCATGTATGTATATATACAAACATTTGCGACCTTCAAATTCATTTATGAAACACGAAAAACGGAAGTTTTTTTAAATTCGTTGCAATTTTCATGGAGGAGATTTAGAGATTCTCACTTTCACTCATACATACACAATAACATGTACACGCGATATTCATACATGTTATAAGCATTCATACATAATAACATGTACACAAGACTATCAAACACACAACATGTACACATGACAATCATCAACACACAACATGTATACATGACAATCATCAATATACAACATGTACACATGACAATCAACACACAACATGTACACATGGTACACATACACAATAACACGTGTATTAATGTATACATAATGACACGTACACATGACAATCATCAACTCACAACATGTACACATGACAATCATCAACACACAACATGTACACATGACAATCATCAACACACAACATATACACATGTACACATGACAATCACATATACAACATGTACACAACACACAACATGTACACATGTACACATGACAATCATCAACTCACACATGTACACATGGCACACATCAATACGTGTATTTAATGTGTACATAACATGTACACATGACAATCATCAACACACAACATGTACACATGACAATCATCAACACACATGTACATATGGCACACACACACAATAGCACGTGTATTAATGTGTACATAACACGTACACATGTCGATCAACATACATCATGTACCCATGATAATCATCAACTTACAACATGTACACATGACAATCATGTACACATGACAATCATCAACACACAACACAACATGTACATCATCAACACAACATGTACACATGACAATCATCAACACACAACATGTACACATGACAATCAACACACATGTACACATGACAATCATCAACACACAACATGTACACATGACAATCATCAACACAACATGTACACATGACAATCATCAACACACAACATGTACACATGACAATCATCAACACACATGTACACATGTACACATGACATGATAATCATCAACACACAACATGTACACATGACAATCATCAACACACATGTACATATGGCACACATACACAACACGTGTATTTAATGTGTACATAATAACATGTGCACATGACACACAGTCCTCCACTAGTGCCTCAGTCGTGTCACATCTTTAAATATTCACAAGTTACACAAACAATGTTCTCAAATTACTGTAAACCAACATTTTTTTGTCTTATATATTCTGAATATTGAAGCAAATACTCATATCTAAATTTCCCATATATTGTCTCTGCTACATTGTTTAATCATGTGGACGAGTACATGTATGTCTATGAGAATGTGTACACATGTATGTGTACATAAGTGTTCGTGGGATGGGCTTTGGAGTGATATGTTTGTGTGCATGTATGTGTGATCTCAGACATATTATAGTGATAGGAGATAACTGTGTACATTGTTGTGTGCGTATTTGTAGTACATGGGATTGCGTGTGATTTTTTATGCATGCAAGTGTATGTATAATGATGTATGAGTAAGGTGAATGTGTTTAAACGTATAAATATTTGTGAAAATACTTATATATGTGTATGCAAACAATTTCTGCGCTTGTTAGGCTTTCAGTGCCAAATGTAAAAGACGGATAAATAAACAAAAATGAAAGCAGTGTAATATTTAACATAGTTATGATGGTGGTGGACAAATTAACCAACATTTGGGTATTCATCTGCAATAATAAAACACTCTCAAATACTTTTAAACAGCTAAATAAGTAAAAAAACAACTTGTTCTCAGTATATTTTCATAGTGTAACATAAAAGGATTTCCAAAATTTATGTTAATTAGCCTCTCGGAGGTGGCGGAACTGTGAGGCAGCTTGGTGGCGTCTAGCTGACCTACGGTCGCGGCTGTCTTGGTGGGTGTAATTACTGGACGCAGTTTTCTGTGTGTGTCACCTCCAGTAATTCCACCCACCTGGACAGTCTCTACCGTAGACCAGCTAGACAAGACCAAGTTTCCATGCAGCGAGGTCACTGAAGGTGGCAACCGCTGACTCTGGGGAAGTGGGGAAGGGAGTCCACCTGAGGTGACACTAGTGGACTCCTGGAGACACTGATCCGGGGAAGGCACCGCTGACTCTGGGGAAGTGGGGAAGGGAGTCCACTCAGGTGACACAAGTGGACTCCTGGAGACACTGATCCGGGGAAGGCACCGCCGACCTTAGGGAAATGGGGAAGGGAAGACATCCGGAGCGAGCGGATGGATTCCTGGATACATGAACTTGAGGAAGGTTGTTGTTGAGGCTGACCTTGGGTAAGTGGGGAAGGGGAGACATCCGGAGCGAGCGGATGGATTCCTGGATACATGAACCTGAGCAAGGCAAGAATACATGCAGTTGAGGCTGACCTTGGGTAAGTGGGGAAGGGAAGATATCCGGCGGTAGACGGAAGGATTCCTGGATACATGATCCTGATTCCTGGATACGGACGGCAAGAATACCGCTGACCTTGGGGAAGTGGGGAAGGGAGTTCACCTGAGGTGACATAAGTGGATTCCTGGAGACACTGATCCGGGGAAGGCACCGCCGACCTTAGGGAAATGGGGAAGGGAAGACATCCGGAGCGAGCGGATGGATTCCTGGATACATGAACTTGAGGAAGGTTGTTGTTGAGGCTGACCTTGGGTAAGTGGGGAAGGGGAGACATCCGGAGCGAGCGGATGGATTCCTGGATACATGAACCTGAGCAAGGCAAGAATACATGCAGTTGAGGCTGACCTTGGGTAAGTGGGGAAGGGAAGATATCCGGCGGTAGACGGAAGGATTCCTGGATACATGATCCTGGGAATGGCAAGAATACCGCTGACCTTGGGGAAGTGGGGAAGGGAGTCCACTCAGGTGACATAAGTGGACTCCTGGAGACACTGATCCGGGGAAGGCACCGCCGACCTTAGGGAAATGGGGAAGGGAAGACATCCGGAGCGAGCGGATGGATTCCTGGATACATGAACTTGAGGAAGGTTGTTGTTGAGGCTGACCTTGGGTAAGTGGGGAAGGGGAGACATCCGGAGCGAGCGGATGGATTCCTGGATACATGAACCTGAGCAAGGCAAGAATACATGCAGTTGAGGCTGACCTTGGGTAAGTGGGGAAGGGAAGATATCCGGCGGTAGACGGAAGGATTCCTGGATACATGAACCTGGGGATGGCAAGAATACATGCAGTTGAGGCTGACCTTGGGTAAGTGGGGAAGGGGAGACATCTGGGAGCGAACGGATGGATCCCTGGATACATGAACCTTGGCAAGGCAAGAATACATGCAGTTGAGGCTGACCTTGGGTAAGTAGGGAAGGGAAGATATCCGGCGGTAGACGGAAGGATTCCTGGATACATGAACCTGGGGACAGCAAGAAAACAGGTTGGTGAGGCTGACCTTAGGGAAGTGAGGAAGGGAAAACATCCGGAGGCAGACAGATGGATTCCTGGATACATGAACCTGGGGAAGGCTGAGGCTGGAAGGCAGAGAGAGAAAGAGAGGCGAGGCTGACCTTAGGGAAATGAGGAAGGGGAGACATCCGGGGGCCCACGGATGAATTCCTGGACACATGAACCTGGGGAAGGCGAGGGGGGGGGGGACCTTAAAGACGAACCACTGGCCTCCACGTGGCAAGGTCTGGTAACTCAGAGATAACTCTGAGGCTGACAGTGGTCGCAAATATATTATAATTCATTATTATTATTATTATGTTATTATTATTATTATGTTATTATTATTATGTTATTATTATTAATTATTATTGTTATTATTCATGATTTGGATTCAAAAGCGTCAACCAGCCTCCCTGACAGTAGCATCGGTGGTGTTATTCCCACTCCAGCCTCCCTGACAGTAGCATCGGTGGTGTTATTCCCACTCCAGCCTCCCTGACAGTAGCATCGGTGGTGTTATTCCCACTCCAGCCTCCCTGACAGTAGCATCGGTGGTGTTATTCCCACTCCAGCCTCCCTGACAGTAGCATCGGTGGTGTTATTCCCACTCCAGCCTCCCTGACAGTAGCATCGGTGGTGTTATTCCCACTCCAGCCTCCCTGACAGTAGCATCGGTGGTGTTATTCCCACTCCAGCCTCCCTGACAGTAGCATCGGTGGTGTTATTCCCACTCCAGCCTCCCTGACAGTAGCATCGGTGGTGTTATTCCCACTCCAGCCTCCCTGACAGTAGCATTGGTGGTGTTATTCCCACTCCAGCCTCCCTGACAGTAGCATCGGTGGTGTTATTCCCACTCCAGCCTCCCTGACAGTAGCATCGGTGGTGTTATTCCCACTCCAGCCTCCCTGACAGTAGCATCGGTGGTGTTATTCCCACTCCAGCCTCCCTGACAGTAGCATCGGTGGTGTTATTCCCACTCCAGCCTCCCTGACAGTAGCATCGGTGGTGTTATTCCCACTCCAGCCTCCCTGACAGTAGCATCGGTGGTGTTATTCCCACTCCAGCCTCCCTGACAGTAGCATCGGTGGTGTTATTCCCACTCCAGCCTCCCTGACAGTAGCATCGGTGGTGTTATTCCCACTCCAGCCTCCCTGACAGTAGCATCGGTGGTGTTATTCCCACTCCAGCCTCCCTGACAGTAGCATCGGTGGTGTTATTCCCACTCCAGCCTCCCTGACAGTAGCATCGGTCGTGTTATTCCCACTCCAGCCTCCCTGACAGTATCCATGGTGGTGTTATTCCCACTCCAGCCTCCCTGACAGTAACCATGGTGGTGTTATTCCCACTCCAGCCTCCCTGACAGTAGCATCGGTGGTGTTATTCCCACTCCAGCCTCCCTGACAGTCCACTCCAGCCTCCCTGACAGTAGCATGGTGGTGTTATTCCCACTCCAGCCTCCCTGACAGTAGTTATTCCCACTCCATGACAGTAGGTGGTGTTATTCCCACTCCAGCCTCCCTGACAGTAGCATGGTGGTGTTATTCCCACTCCAGCCTAACCATCGGTGGTGTTATTCCCACTCCAGCCTCCCTGACAGTAACCATGGTGGTGTTATTCCCACTCCAGCCTCCCTGACAGTAACCATGGTGGTGTTATTCCCACTCCAGCCTCCCTGACAGTAGCCATGGTGGTGTTATTCCCACTCCAGCCTCCCTGACAGTAACCATGGTGGGGTTATTCCTACTCGGGAATAACACGTCAGTGGCATCTCGCTGGTGCCACCCACGTTATCATAATATGAAAAAAATCCCCAAAAAGGAAATACTTTCATCATCATTCAACACTTTCACCTCACTCACACATAATCACTGTCTTTGCAGAGGCGCTCAGACACAACAGTTTAGAAGCATATATGAAGTAATATTAGATACTCTTCCAAACTGCCAATATCCCAATATCCGAATGGGTGAAACTGGTCTGTTAACAAGACCTCATGTAAAATTGAGTCCTTTCTTATATTTTCTCTGTGCGTTTAAAGATATATTTTTTTCATTTATGTTAATGTAAAAACTAATAACTTTGTTCTAAAAGAACCTTAGAAAACTTACCTAACCTTTAATTTAATTTAATTTGATTTAGCCTAATTTAACTAAAAATGTTTTAGATAAGTTTACAATAATTTAATAATAAACAAACACAATGAAATACATTTTTTTTCCGTTAGGTTCAGAATGATTTTTGCGAAATTATTGCATACACAAACTTTCACTTGTGTATGTGTTAGTATGCTGTTATTGGAAGTTACTGTACTTTTCTTTTGTTACCTATTACAACCCAGGAGTCCCAAAGGCCTGTTATCCTGTGTGTAAAGGGAGCGAAATAAACACAACAGAAAAGCTTTTGACTTGCATTATCCTTCGCCAGTTTAGAACAGAAGTATGTACACTATATACACTATGTACAACAATAGGTATTAGTGCACTCCACGGTAAGCAAGTCAAAATAGAAGCCACTAGAGAGCAGACCGTGCTTCAACCAGCTCTGGAATGGGGCTGACAAGGGCAGACAGGTGAGTGGTACCCACATCACCTCTGCGATTGCCAAAACCATCTTCTCATCGGCTGGAACCTGGGTACTGATTGAACGACGGGGCCCCATCGTCAACATTTAGTACCTGGTTCGCTGGTTGGGGGAGATAGCCCTTAAGTGAGGGAGTGTACATGCGACGAATAAAGGTTACGTGCTCTTTGCATGCCACATTACTGTACTTGTAAGTTATTCAGCTGTTGTTGCGTGTTGTTGCTCCGTTTTTGCGTAATACTTTGTCGCTCTTTCACGGTGACGTGCTTGCTGTGTTGACGTGCTTGCTGTGTTGACGTGCTTGCTGTGTTGATGTGCTTGCTGTGCTGACGTGCCTGCTGTGTTGACGTGCTTGCTGTGTTGACGTGCTTGCTGTGTTGACGTGCTTGCTGTGTTGACGTGCTTGCTGTGTTGACGTGCTTGCTGTGTTGATGTGCTTGCTGTGCTGACGTGCCTGCTGTGTTAACGTGCTTGCTGTGTTGACGTGCTTGCTGTGTTGACGTGCTTGCTGTGTTGACGTGCTTGCTGTGTTAACGTGCCTGCTGTGTTGACGTGCTTGCTGTGTTGACGTGCTTGCTGTGCTGTGTTGACGTGCTTGCTGTGTTGACGTGCTTGCTGTGTTGACGTGCTTGCTGTGTTGACGTGCTTGCTGTGTTGACGTGCTTGCTCTGTTGTTAAATTGAAGTAAAGGTTTAACACTGCTAGTTACTGCAAGCACTTCAAACTTACCCACAACAGTGTCTCCCACACTGGCATGACTGTCTCCCCTGGCAGGTATGTAGTGTCTCCCACACTGGCATGACTGTCTCCCCTGGCAGGTATGTAGTGTCTCCCACACTGGCATGACTGTCTCCCCTGGCAGGTATGTTGTGTCTCCCACACTGGCATGACTGTCTCCCCTGGCAGGTATGTAGTGTCTCCCACACTGGCATGACTGTCTCCCCTGGCAGGTATGTAGTGTCTCCCACACTGGCATGACTGTCTCCCCTGGCAGGTATGTAGTGTCTCCCACACTGGCATGACTGTCTCCCCTGGCAGGTATGTTGTGTCTCCCACACTGGCATGACTGTCTCCCCTGGCAGGTATGTAGTGTCTCCCACACTGGCATGACTGTCTCCCCTGGCAGGTATGTAGTGTCTCCCACACTGGCATGACTGTCTCCCCTGGCAGGTATGTAGTGTCTCCCACACTGGCATGACTGTCTCCCCTGGCAGGTATGTAGTGTCTCCCACACTGGCATGACTGTCTCCCCTGGCAGGTATGTAGTGTCTCCCACACTGGCATGACTGTCTCCCCTGGCAGGTATGTAGTGTCTCCCACACTGGCATGACTGTCTCCCCTGGCAGGTATGTAGTGTCTCCCACACTGGCATGACTGTCTCCCCTGGCAGGTATGTTGTGTCTCCCACACTGGCATTATTGTCTCTCCTGGCAGGTATGTTGTGTCTCCCACACTGGCATTATTGTCTCCCCTGGCAGGTA
>NW_027196430.1:0-91687 GCF_038502225.1 Cherax quadricarinatus
CAACAAAATATAATGACTAGTACATCTAATAATGGCTTCTACAGGGATGGTGATGTCTTGCATATGTCAAGAGAAAAGTTATAACTACAGGCCACATATTTAAACTCACCATGTAATCTGCATCGGTGATAAATGGATAAAGTAGGAGAGAATCACACACCATATGTTGGTGCCCATGACGCACGCCAAACTGTTGTTGTTGTTAAGGGCCCCTAGAGGTGGTGCAGTATTATCCTGCTGCTGCTCCCCACAGGACCAGTATCACTACAGTACTATACCTAAATTTTCACAGAAATACACAACGTGAAACGCTGATTCGTCCTCCCCGCACGCTGGACAACTCTGGTCAACCTCTACACGCCGATTAGACAACACCACCTTGGACGGCAGAATCCCATGCAAAAATTTAAAAACCACTTCGCGTACTCGAGGAAGGAGATGTAACTGATGAACCCGCTTCCATATATCACACCACGCGTACATGGGGAACATTCCTTCAACTCTCACCTCAACTTTCACCATATCCGCTCTTTCCAAAGCACTCAATTTAACGCTCCGCACGTCTCGCATGCACAGTAACACACGTAGCATCGTATCGCACTTGATTACGTCTGCCCGTGTCCACCACCTGCGCAGGTCACGATACATTTCTGTTAAACCACCATGCCTTCCACCCAATCGGAGAAAACGACGTTTCACATAACAAGCAATGACTCGGTCTCTTAAAGGAACAAGACCTAACCCTCCTTGACGCATTGGTGTCTCTACCACCGCTCTTGTGAGCCAGTCGCACCCTGAACCCCACAGAAATCTATAAACTCTATTTAAAAGATGTTTGATATCCCCCTTTATTAGTGGATACAGCGCAGCAACGTGCCAAACTTAAATGTCGTGGCCTTAGACTATTTAAATGCCTCAAAACATTATGTACCACCCTCCCCGAATTACATGCCCTCGTTTCATCAACCTCTCTCATATACTGTATACCACATATAGTAACACAGTCAACCACCGTCCACGTCTCTATACCTACCTCCTCCCTCGCCCAATCTCCGAACTTCATAATCTTTGATTTTTCTTTGTTAACTCGCATTCCTGTTGCTCTACCAAATATATCTACAAATCTTCCTACACAACGCAACTGCTCCCTCGTACGTACTAGGACAGTTGTATCATCTACATAACCTACTATTGCAGGTCGATCACTACCCGAACCCCACGACGAATCTACACCCCGCCCACAAACTGTCCAATAAAAAGGGTCCTGCATGCAAGCAAAGAGCATTTGAGACATAGGGCATCCCTGTCGAATGCCTCTATTCAATTTGACTAAGTCTCCTAACTTCCCATTAATTTGTACTCTAAACCCAGCACAATTATACAAAGAGCGAGCCCACATGATGATCTCATTACCAAAACCCTGCCATCTCATAAACTTCCACAGCACATCCCTTTCTACACTATCAAAAGCAGCTTGCCAGTCTAAAGCCAAAACACCACCCCCGCCCCTCGTTCCGCATTCCTCGACAAACTCCCTGATATTCCCATGACCATCATACATTGTCCTACCTGGCACGCCAAACTGACCCTTATGTATTACCTTGTCAAACACTTTCTTAATCCTATTCATTAAAATTTTTGCATATAATTTATAATCGCTACACATTAGTGATATTGGTCGGTAATCCTTAAGTGATACGGGTATGTCACATTTTTTAACTAACACCAAAACCGCCGTACTCTGAGACATACCTAAACGACCCCCTTCCTTCATCGCATTGAGTAAACGTACCAGAAAAGTCCGTATGACCTCCCAATGTTGAATATAAAATTCACATGGAATGCCATCAATACCTGGCGCCTTACCCTTGCACATTCCCTGCAAAGCCTCCCACACCTCAGTTTCAGTTATAGGCCCACCCATGAGAAAGTGATCATTATCATTCAACTCACATCGTACATTCTGCCCCAATTCCCGTATTGCATCCACGCTTACTTCTTTATTTAGCATTTTGATATTAAACCATTTATCAACATAATAGCTTATTCCTTCAGTTGTTGTTACAACCTGACCCTCACTATACCCTTCTACGCCATCCTGCACCACTAAACTCACGATTTCAGTCGCCTTCCTCTTTTGTGTCTGACTACGTAAGACACAAGCGGACGGCTTATCACCCCACACAGCCTCCTCGACTCCACTTGAAATACGCGCCCCATCAAAAACCGTATTTTTCAGCGTCTGGATGTGTTCCTTTAGATTGTTAATCTCGTCCACAGGGTAAATTCCAGATACCTCCCCTTGCGCAAAACAGTGCTGTAAAGAACCCTCCAGGTACCTCAAAAATCCATACTCCAATCGAGAGGCCTCCTTACCCCGATGTACATAAAAATCCTTAATGCGAGGCTTCATAACCTCGTCCCATTGTCGCACTAAATCACTACCTTCCAAGGAGTCTACTCCCATAGACGTCCATAAGTGCGTGAAGAGTGTCTTATCTTCCTCACTTTGAAGTAAACGAGTATTTAACTTCCAATATCCTTTAAAACGAGTCGGGAGTTAGTTAGTTTAATATGTTTATTATGCACCCCATACCCATCCTGTGGGCGGTAGTCAAAAGATTACAGAGGTACATAATGGGTCCAGGGACTGGGCCTCAAAGTTTTGATAGCTGAGCAAGTTACAGAGGCAATGAATTCACAATTTACAAAGGCAATGAACTCACAATTTACAAAGGTAATGAACTCCAGGTAGGTCTAGTCACAATCATTACAAGTTACAAAGGTATTTACAGATTACAGAGGTACACAATGGGTCCAGGGACCGGGCTCCAAAGTTTTGATGGCTGAACTAGGTACAAGGTAATGAACTCACAAGTTACAAAGGTAATGAACTCACAAGTTACAAAGGGTTAAGTCGGGAGACCTCTCCAGTCGAGCTCTACGAGAACACCTCGATGGTCGGAGAAATACACATCTAGCACACGCACTTTGGTTACAACTAAACGCCGAGACACACATACCCTGTCTAAGCGCGCACCATAGTCCTTACGCACGAAAGTGTGCTCAATCCCTAAGTCACTGCTTCCACTTACATCCACCAACCCCAGCCCAGACAACAAATCACCCAAAATAATCGAACAATAACCCGCTCCCCTCGGTTCTACGTCTTTACGGCGCACCACACAGTTCCAGTCGCCACCAACTACTGTTATATCAGGCAGAGATCTCAAATAGTACACAAGAACGTCGTTGACAAAAGTACTTTTAAAATTAACATCATGTTCAGCTGGCCCATATACTCCTACAAAACCAACCCGTTGAGTACCCCACTCACCTATGACGCGTACCACGCGACCCCCCCCCCCTTCCTCCCAATGTTTCATCACGAACGGGCTGGTCGCTTTTATTAACACAGCCACACCACCTTTCAAACGACTCGAGTGAGCCATATAAACATCATAACCATCTATCGCAAACGAACTTCCAACTTTATGGTTATGTTCTTGCACGAAACATACATCTACTGCAAAGCGATGCAACCACTCATGAACCTGTACTTGCCTTCTGTTATTCTTCATACCATTAACATTTATGGTTATACACCTAACTTTGCTAACGGTGGCTTTCCTCGAGGGACCACCACACCCTTTTTCCCTTTACGTTGACTAACGCCAAAGGCGCCACCTTTACCATGTACATTCTCTGTTATATTACTCGCTGTCCTGGAACCACGCGACGCCCCACCCGTGACTTCCGACCATGTCTTCTTCCCTGAGCGCTGTCCAGGGGTCAAGACATCGTCGGAGTCGGGCGGGGTAGCCGCACGCTTCCTAGAAACAGCATCCTCAACTTTATCAGGACCTGTAATGTTCTCCTTGTGAACTTCTACCGCAACAGTATGAACTCTCGGACCTTCTACCTCACTTACGTTAATTAACTGATCGACGTCCTTTAACTGTGTTCTCTCCTCATCTGAACACTCCAGTGCAGGCACACACAGCACAGAATCATACTCCTGCGAAGCTAAAAGGTCACTCAATGTCGATACAATGTTAGCGTCCATGTCAGCATCCTCTCTTGCTTGAGGGCTCTCACGTCCACCATGTTCTACCACTTCGTGGTTGACCGTACCAGGTAGAGTCACGCAGGATGACTTCACGAGCATGGCCCGATCCACCTCATCACTCCACGATTTCAGGCGCGGTAAGTCCTCGATTACTTCATCTGCCAGATTCCGACGAGGAGCCTCACCATCCGGACGATGACCACGTCCCGAGGGCGGCTGGCGCTTAACGCATTGTGCAGCAATGTGGTCCAATGCTCCGCAAAGGCGACAAGTTCGTCTCTGTCCAGGATACGTAACATACACCTGGGTACGGAACTCCTCTAGGTTTATGTACGAAGGTATTGGTTGGCGCAGGGACATTTTTAACGTGAAAGACCCTTCCTGTAAACCAGCAAAGTGGCCATCAGACCACCGACACATAGTAACCTGGTGGATCGTCCCATAGTATTTGAAGGCGTCACGTATGTCAACTTCGTTAGCCTCAAAAGGCACGTTTCGCACACATACCCATGTGTAGTAATGTGAAACGTCATGCAACTTAACTGTGACTGCTGGGGTGACTTGCTTGCTAACATCCTGATACTGGTTGACAATCTGCTCGTAGGTCTTGGTATCGCAAAACTTGACGAATATCCGTGATAGTCCATTTAAAGCAACGCCACACAGGGATTCACGCTGGATACCATATACATCGCAGATGATCATCGGTACCAACACATTAACCGATGCGCTGGGGATCGTGGCCTTTATAAGGTCAATACACACAGTATTAACTCTTCTTCGAAAACCCGTCGCCATTGTTGTTGTCGTCTCAAAGCTCCTCCACCAGGTGTCGGGACTGAGGAGAGACAGCTGACGACCGCTCAGCACAGCGTCTGAGCAGGGAATGAAATTTCAATTTCTCAGATATGGTAAACATGAGGAAATTAAATCTTCATCAGAGTACAAAACAAATTCTGGCCACAAAAAAGAGCGAAACACCAACGTCAAAGACCTGGGAGTGATCATGTCAGAGGATCTCACCTTCAAGGACCATAACATTGTATCAATCGCATCTGCTAGAAAAATGACAGGATGGATAATGAGAACCTTCAAAACTAGGGAGGCCAAGCCCATGATGACACTCTTCAGGTCACTTGTTCTATCTAGGCTGGAATAATGCTGCACACTAACAGCACCTTTCAAGGCAGGTGAAATTGCCGACCTAGAAAATGTACAGAGAACTTTCACGGCGCGCATAACGGAGATAAAACACCTCAATTACTGGGAGCGCTTGAGGTACCTAAACCTGTATTCCCTGGAACGCAGGATGGAGAGATACATGATTATATACACCTGGAAAATCCTAGAGGGACTAGTACCGAACTTGCACACGAAAATCACTCACTACGAAAGCAAAAGACTTGGCAGACGATGCACCACCCCCCCAATGAAAAGCAGGGGTGTCACTAGCACGTTAAGAGACCATACAATAAGTGTCAGGGGCCCGAGACTGTTCAACTGCCTCCCAGCACACATAAGGGGGATTACCAACAGACCCCTGGCAGTCTTCAAGCTGGCACTGGACAAGCACCTAAAGTCAGTTCCTGATCAGCCGGGCTGTGGCTCGTACGATGGTTTGCGTGCAGCCAGCAGCAACAGCCTGGTTGATCAGGCTCTGATCCACCAGGAGGCCTGGTCACAGAGCAGGCCGCGGGGGCGTTGACCCCCGGAACTCTCTCCAGGTAAACTCCAGGAATGTTACAGCATTTTCCTTACAGTAATTTGCCTACAATTTAGGTCAGGCTTATTGGGCGGTAATTTGATGGTAACGACTTATCCCCTGATTTAAAAATAGGAATTACATTAGCCATCTTCTACATATCAGACACTTTACCTGTTTGAAGAGATAAATTAAAAATATTAGCTAATGGTTCACAGAGTTCCATTTTACATTCCTTAAGAACTCTTGAAAAAAGCTCATCAGGTCCTGGCGACTTATTTTGTTTCAGTCGATCTATTTGAGGACGTGTCGAGTGTGCAGTGAGGACGTGTCGAGTGTGTTCTCTACCGACTGAACCAAGATGCCCTCCATCGAGCAACTTTACCAACAGCTTAAGGAAGAATTGAGGTTGGCGAAGATGGAGATTCGGCGACTGACCGAGGAAAACAAGAAGATTCGTAGTAGTTCTCCTGTTTTGAGTCCTCAGGTCAAGAAGGGAAACTGGTCAGTGGCTGGACAGCATGGAACGAAGCTGATGATCAAGAAGACAAATGGAAAGGTAGAAACGATGAAGAAGAAAGAGACTGCTGTGGAAACTGTTGTGGAAACATCTAATGCATTCTCCGTGCTACCCGAGGAATGTGAGTCGACTACTGGCAATGTCATGACGAACGACACCAAGGAAGGTAAGAATATTGTTGTTGTTGGGGATAGCCAAGTTAGGTATATGGATAGGGCGTTCTGCTTGATGGACAGGAGTAGGAGCCAGAGGGTTTGCTTTCCTGGGGCTGGGATGGAGGATATTGTTAGCCATCTGGATGAAATCATGAGAGGTAATGGGAGCAATCCAATTATCTGTCTCAGTGCTGGAGGCAATGATGTTGGCAGACGTAGGAGTGAGGACCTGATTAGCAGGTATAGGTCAGCAATAGAAATAATTAGGAGGAAGGGTGGGAACCCTGTCATATGTGGTATTTTGCCAAGCAGAGGAGTTGGAAATGAATGGTTGTCCAGGGCAATTGGTGTCAATTGCTGGCTGGACAAATACTGTAAGGAAAATGCGGTAACATTGATTGACAACTGGGACCTCTTCTATTGCAGAAATGACATGTATGCCAGGGATGGGGTTCACTTATCTAGGTCTGGGGTGTGGGCACTGGCAACTGCAGTGGAGGGAGCTGTTCGGACTTTAAACTAGGAATAGTTAGTGGTATGGGTTTTGGCAGGAAAACAGTGAAGTCCCAGTGTAGTAATATTATGAGTTCTAGGGGAACTAGTAATAAGCAGAACGAGGTAGATATTGAAAAGCCAGTGACACTAGGTGATAAAGACAATAATAGGTTTAGTAGAAAAACAGAAATGAGCAGGAAGGGTAAAGAGAAAGGAGAGTCTTTCAATGTATATTATGCTAATAGCCGTAGTGCTAGGAATAAAATGAACGAGTTGAGATTAGTTGCTAGTGAAGGTAACATTGATGTATTTGCCATAACTGAGACGTGGTTTAATTCAAAAAGCCGGGACATGCCTGTGGAATGTCACATTCGGGGTTTTAAATTGTTCCAAGTAGACAGAAGTATCGGGAAGGGAGGTGGGGTGGCATTGTATGTCCGAGATAGAATTTTCAGAGGGGCATAAAAAATTTATTTTAGGTGTGATATACCGTCCCCCCAAACTTAGATAGAGACCAAGGGAAACTAATATGGGAGGAAATTGTTAAGGCCACAAGGCACGATAATGTAGTAATTCTAGGAGACTTTAACTTTAGTCATATTGATTGGAATTTCTTGACTGGGAATTTAGAATCATACGACTTCTTAGAAGTAGTTCAGGATTGTTTTTTGAAGCAGTTTGTGACAGTACCTGCAAGGGGAAATAACCTGCTTGACTTAGTTCTGACAAACAATGAATCCCTTGTTAATAATTTAGAAATTTCAGAGGAACTTGGTGCTAGCGACCACAAATCAATTACATTTAGCATTGAATGGAAGTATGATAGTAGGGATAACTCAGTAACAGTTCCAGATTTTTGCTTAGCAGATTACGATGGGCTTAGAGAACACTTATCATCTGTAGACTTGAGTAACGAAGAGAGCTATCATTATGACAGCTTTCTTAACGCAATACATGCTACTCAAAGGACATTTATCCCATATAAGAAAATTAGATCGAATAGAAATGACCCCAAATGGTTGAATAATAGGCTCAAATATCTTTTAGGACAGAAGAAAGAAATTTATAGGCGTATCAAAAGAGGTGATGGTCATCTTATGAATCAGTATATTGACATTAAGAGGGACATTAAAAAGGGGATAAGAAAAGCTAAACGGGACTATGAAATTAAAGTTGCTAGGGATTCGAAAACTAACCCAAAAAGTTTTTTCCAGGTTTATAGAATAAAAGTTAGAGATAAGATAGGTCCCGTTAAAAATAACTCTGGGCATCTTACTGACAAGGAGAATGAAATGTGCTCTATTCTTAATAATTATTTTCTCTCGGTTTTCACTCAGGAAGACACTGACAATATCCCAGTAATTAATTTTTATAGTGGACTTGAAGATGATAAATTATGCAGTATCACAGTCACTAGTGAAATGGTTATCAAACAGATAGACCGGTTAAAGCAAAATAAATCCCCGGGCCCTGATGAACTTTTTTCAAGGGTTCTTAAAGAGTGTAAAGTGGAACTCTGTGAACCTTTAACTAATATTTTTAATTTATCTCTTCAAACAGGTGTAGTGCCTGATATGTGGAAGATGGGTAATGTAATTCCTATTTTTAAATCAGGGGACAAGTCGTTACCGTCAAATTACCGCCCAGTAAGCTTAACCTCAATTGTAGGCAAATTACTAGAGTCAATTATAGCTGATAATATAAGAAGCCATCTCGATAAGCATAATTTGAATAATGATGCTCAACATGGTTTCACCAGGGGCCGTTCCTGCCTAACTAATTTATTAACCTTCTTCAGCAAAGCTTTTGAGGCCATTGATCAGGATAAAGAATTCGATATTGTTTATTTAGATTTTAGTAAGGCTTTTGATAGAGTACCACATCAGAGACTTTTGAAGAAAGTGGCTGCTCATGGCACTGGGGGTAAAATGCTGTCATGGATCGAATCTTGGTTCACTAATAGGAAGCAGAGAGTGTGCATAAATGGGGTTAAATCTGAGTGGGGATCTGTAACAAGTGGCGTTCTGCAGGGATCAGTTTTAGGCCCATTGTTGTTTATTATATATATAAACGACCTTGACGAGGGAATTACTAGTGACAAGCAAATTTGCTGATGACACGAAGATAGGCAGGATAATCGATTCAGACGTTGATGTCTCACAACTTCAGGAGGATTTAGAAAAACTCAATTCGTGGTCAGAAAAGTGGCAGATGCAGTTCAATGTAGATAGTAATGATGTTGGTAGAATTACCGACAATATGTAAAGTAAAAGGACACAAGTGCAACTAATGTGACATTTTATTGTGGCAACGTTTCGCTCTTCAGGAGCTTTGTCAAGCCGTTACAAACAGTACATGGACACAGGGTATATACAGGCTCGGAGTGAGGTGCAATACTAGAGGTACTAGTAGTAGTAATACAATATGGTAGAGCAATTAACTCGTACATGAGTAAAAGGATATTAAAGCTATTATTTGGGTAACATAAAATAGGTTAGACAAATATAGACTGGATAGAGAAGGCCTGTTTCAGTGTTCACCTTCTGTAATGTGCTTTGTGTAGTATTAACAGGAGAGACTATGTGATGGCAGGGTTTACTGTTTTCAGGAGAATTCTTGCTAAGACTTCAGAGATGGTGAAGCTGCCTTTGTTTTGTTTAATTTTATTAGAAACAGCTATTAGTGAAGATTCAAGGCACTTGCGTTTACGGAAATTAGTTTCTCTGATCACTAATTGGGCGTCCCTGAATTTCATGAGATGATTGGTGGAATTTCGGTGTTATACACAGGCGTTGTTCAAGTTATCGTTCCTACATGCGTAAACGTGTTCATTGAGGCGGGTGTCGAGGTTTCTTGCTGTTTCACCTACATAAATCTTGTCGCAGTCTCCACAGGGTATGTTTACTTGGAGTTTACCTGGAGAGAGTTCCGGGGGTCAACGCCCCCGCGGCCCGGTCTGTGACCAGGCCTCCTGGTGGATCAGAGCCTGATCAACCAGGCTGTTGCTGCTGGCTGCACGCAAACCAATGTACGAGCCACAGCCCGGCTGGTCAGGAACCGACTTTAGGTGCTTGTCCAGTGCCAGCTTGAAGACTGCCAGGGGTCTGTTGGTAATCCCCCTTATGTATGCTGGGAGGCAGTTGAACAGTCTCGGGCCCCTGACACTTATTGTATGGTCTCTTAACGTGCTAGTGACACCCCTGTTTTTCATTGGGGGGATGTTGCATCGTCTGTCAAGTCTTTTGCTTTCGTAGTGAGTGATTTTCGTGTGCAAGTTCGGTACTAGTCCCTCTAGGATTTTCCAGGTGTATATGTGATGAATGTTTTGAAAAACCGACAAGTTGAAGATTGAGACATATGCAACATATGGGAAACTTTATTCAGGAAACGTTTCGCCACACAGTGGCTTCATCAGTCCAGTACAAAGTATAAAGGCGTAAGGAGAGGAGGAGTTTGAGGTAATCAGTCCCTCACCCTGGAGTCGATGTGTTCAGTCCATCAGTCTTGTAGAATGTGTGGACGTCGTCCACGTAACGTAAAAATTCCCAAACGTTTTGATGTACGGAATCTTCAGGCAAGGCTCAACGCAGTTGAACCGGCGATCCAGAAGAGTCCAATGACAAGCTACCTTTCCTCGACGTCCTTATTCACAAAGTAGACAACAATCTAAGATTTCAAGTTTATCGGAAACCTACGAATAAAAATGATCTCACACACTTCTATTCCAGTCAAGATACTAAGACCAAAAGAGGCATCAACATCGGGTTTTTCCTAAGAGCGTACCGAATTTGTAGTCCTGAGTTTCTTGACGAGGAATGTACATACATTCACCAAACCTTCACTGAGTTACATTTTCTTTCCTTTTTCATCAAAGACTGCAAGAAAAGAGCTCTTCAGATCATTAATTCTCCATGCACCAACAACACTCCTAACAAAGTTATAATTCTTCCCAACAGCCAGGTTGCACTGAACGTTTCTAAAGTACTTTCACAAGCTAACACCAGAGTCGCCATCGCTTCCAGCACTTCAATAAAGGATCTGACCAGGACAAAATCAAAGCACCACGGAACAGTCAATGCAGGGGTTTACACTATACCCTGTGAAGAACAGGAGGAGAATGAGGTAATCAGTTCCTCAACCTTGAGTCGATGTGGTCAGTCCATCAATCTTGAATAGAATTCGGCATATGAGCGGAGGAGCTTATAAACCGTAGGCAGGAGAGGTGCAGCAGTCGTAGGTGGTGTCACATTTCCCCAATGTGGAAGTAGGTCGTGCCCAAGGGTTAGGCAAGCGAAGAATTCCCAAGTATTAAGATTCCAAGAAGTTGCAGTGTCTGACAGGATTGTAGATGAATGGTTCACAGAACCGACACGTTGATAAATTAGACACATGTGCAACTCTTGGGAATCTTTATTAAGGAAACGTTTCGCCACATAGTGGCTTTATTAGTCCATACACAGGAGAAGCATGAAGAACAGGAGGAGAACGAGGTAATCAGTCCCTCAACCTTGAGTCGAGTGGTCAGTCCATCAATCTTGAATAGAATACGGCATATGAGCGGAGAAGGAGCTTTTAAACACACTTACAAAACACACCAGAGCACTGCTTACTCACGATGCATTACTCTAACAGAGTAAAGATCAAACCAGCGAGTGGCACAACCAATGAGCCGTCCAAACTAGTACTTGCAGCTGTCGTTAGTGGCAGGCTGCAAGTCAAATGTAATGCGATTTTATCGCTCAAGGAGGCCTTTGTTGTCGTCTGTACAGACGACACAGAGGCTGAGAAACTACTTACCACTACTGCTACTACCACTCTACGAGACCAGGGATTTCTTGTCTTGACTTCCCCAGCACTGAGGGCCAGAAGAACTGTGTTCCTCAAGCGACTCGACAACCTTATCACTGTACAGGCCACTGAAGAAATCGAAGAAACAAAGAACCCTTGGGCCAAGGTGGACTTCATTACTAAAATACACAATGCTTCATCCATGCTGAAGGTCACCTTCAGTGACGTCAACATGGCAGCCAGAGCTCTCGCTGAGGGCCTGGCTATTCGCTACTTCCACATCAACCCAGCTTTCATCGAAACAGAGAAATTCCAACATATCTCACAGTGCTATAATTGTTACTCATACTTACACACCACAAATGATTGTCCTACCAAGGACAAGAAGTTCTGCTCCACCTGTGGCCGTGAGGGTCATGACTTCAAGAATTGCACTACTGCTTCACCCCCTAAATGCTTGAACTGCAAGAATGACCACCATACTCTTGCTGCCAGGTGCCCTACCAGAAGAGACATACTCAAGAAACAACAACAACAACAAAAGAAACCCAACCCACAAGCAACCACATATTCTGCTATCACCAAGCTTCAAGCAGACACTACCAAGATACTACAAGCCACGCAAGCTGTTCCCACCACTTTCCTGCCAGCACCTACTGCCGACTCCACCAAGATTCTTTATTGCATTATGTATGCTCATGTACAGAATGCAGCTGAGCCTGGTTCCTTCAACACCACCATCAATGAACTTTTCAAACTAAATAATATGCCTGGCCTCACATTCCCTGCATCACCACCTTCCACTGAGATCCTAAGATCTACTGCAAATATTACCAGCATCACCGCTGCTCCACCGCTGTCACAACCTCCACTAGACACAGAGATGGACCAATCAGAGACCACTGAGACGTCGGCAAACCCCACCAATGAGAGTCCACTACCGCTTGCATCCACTGCTAGAGCAACTGACCAGTCGGAAATCTCGCCTTCACCAGTTCAGCCACCAGCCAAGAAAGCAAAAACACAAGAAACTGCGGATGCATCTCACGGTGCCACTGCCACTGACACTGCTGCACCACAACAAGTCCGATGCCTGAAGGGAGGTGTCGGGCAAAAAAATGTAGCTCTTTTGTTTACCGTCCGATTTCCTCCAGTTTTGGTGCACAAGACAAAGTGTTTTCACTCATTTTTGAAAATATTTATCAAAAATATACCTCAAACAACAACTGAGAAAAGACTGAAAAAGGACTGTTTACTGAAAATGCCCTTGTGCCCAACTTTATCCCTATATGGGACTATGTAAGGTCGTTTGGACACTTGGTGCCGAGAGAACAATGCTTATACGTATTTGCTAAAAGCACCTTTCCTCTAAATAACTTATTTTTATTTCACAAAAAAATAAAGTTTGTTAGTTCCTGGAATGTTGCAAAAAATCTGCCCTTTACTCCCACATAACTCCGAAAGTATTTGGAATACTTCCAAAAATGACCTTTAGCTAAATAGAGAAATCATTATTCTACAATGTCTGTGAATATTATTCCATTTAATTAAGTAATAAAGGAAGAATGATGGGTATTAGGTGAATAAGTTACTTCCGAGATATTGGCCGAGAGCGCCAGCCGGCCCCCCGTCTCGAAAAAAAAAAAATCGCGAAAATCGCGTTTATTTCGGTGTATTTCTTAGTAAACTGGTGTTCTAGTGCAGTTATCCTCTTCAATACACCGTTTTCTATCATTGAAGACCAAGTCATACAACAAGAAGTCGAGGGGTAACAATTTTATATCGAATATTAATGGTGGATTCTCGCCATATTATGGCCTATTTTATTCAGTCTAGAGTATATAACATGTTTATATGTTATTTATAGTGTTTATTATATCATATTAGATCAATTCTGATAGATAAATAAGCCGTAGAGTTGATATATAAGCTGATATAAGCGTAATAATGAAGTGATTTCTCCTGGCACTCTCGGGAGCGGCGGTAGGCCTGGGAGGATCAAGGTCTACGGTAATCTCCGCCTACTGTTTTATGATGTCAAATAGTCAGTTATTATATTAGAAAGAATAATGCAAGAAAAAGCGATAAAAAACAAGGAAAAATTGCAAAAATATATGGGCTGTGAGCAGACGCGCTACCTACATCGCCGTCACCATACCTGATATAAATGACTATAATTTCTTGTGGAAACGCCGTAGAACATTGATTCTTGTACAATTGTGTTGCCAAAGTGATAAGCTATTTTTCGGTATATATAACTCAATTTCCATAATTTTTCGATTTTTGGTTGAGCGCACGCGGAAATTGCCCTACAGCTAAGGGTGTATACTTCTACACAACCAAGCAGTATAAGAACAGAATGCTGTCTTCAGAAATCCATCAGCACCTCCAGGACGGAACAGTCAAGTATACCTACGACCAAACTGTTACGTACACCACTGCAGACATGACCAGACTACTCACTGCCAACACCCAACACCTTGTGGAAGTCGAGTACACCTCTTCATCGTTACCATGCCTAACCCTTCTAGGGTAGGGTAGGTGCCTGAGCCCGAGCATTTAGCTCATAAGACTGTCATTCCCATTTGCCCCCTCGGGGCAGGGATGGCAGACCAGAGAGGCCTAGTTTGTGGCTAGGCCTGGGGACAGTTGGTCCCAAAGATGAGGAGGTACTTGTGCCTCCTCCCATGGGAGACTTAGGTCTCAGACACTCCCTAAAGAGGGAGCCAAGGCCGGGCCACCACTTGGAAAAGGCCTGGGCTGGGAGAATACCGGCTAATCTTTAATAAAGAGTACACCTCAAAGAGGAAATTCAAGATGCTTCAGAATGGGGACCTTGAAGACAGTACCCTCCTCTAGCACGACTATCCATGGCCATTCACCATGAAGATAAGTTTCCCCAGCACTTTGCTGTCTGCTAAAGCTGGGGAGTGGCTCCAGTCGACCCTGTAACTGCTGTCTTTGCCCGACTGCGCTTCTCTTCGGGGAAATCAGCGCAAGATAGAAGAAGACGACACCCTCCAACCAGAGGGCCAAGAAAGAAGAAAGAAGATGATCATCACCCCCCACCCAGGGGGCCACTGCCGGGTCACCATCTGGAGAAGACCTGGGCCGGAAGTACCAGCGAATCAACATGAATGAATGAATGAAAATGAACACCAACACACGACACTCCACACAGGAGAGCACAGCGCTAGCACGATCAACACCATGCCCTGCCCTTCTAGGGCAGGGTTGGTGCCAGAGCCCGAGTTTGTAGCTCACAAGATGAGGGGGGTACTTGTGCCTCCTCCCATGGAAGACTTAGGTCTCAGACACTCCCTAGACAGGGAGCCAAGGCCAGGCCACCACTTGGAAGGGCCCGGGCCGGGAGAACACTGGCGAATCTTTAACAACATATAAACCGTAGGCAGGAGAGGTGCAGCAGTCGTAGGTGGTGTCACATTTGCCGAATGTGGAAGTAGGTCGTGCCCAAGGCTTAGGCAAGCGAAGAATTCCCAAGTATTAAGATCCCAAGAAATTGCAGTGTCTGACAGAATTGTAGATGAATGGTTCACAGAACCGACACGTTGATAAATTAGACACATGTGCAACTCTTGGGTATCTTTATTAAGGAAACGTTTCGCCACACAATGGCTTCATCAGTCCATTAGCAGTGAAACAGCCTGCTATACCAAACAGAAAACACTCTAGTTCCCTTCTCGGTTTCTCTAATGCTTGGAATACCAAATAAATTTTCCAGACGAGTCTCGTTAGCAGTGCCACAGTCTGGTCTACCAAACAGAAAACAACGTAGTTCCCTATATGGTTTCTTGTGAGCTGGGTATACCAGTCTGGTCTACCAAATAGAAAAGACATTAGTGCCCTATTCGGTTTCTCTAGGGCAGTGTATACCAAATAAATTTTGCAGAAGGGTCTCATTAGCAGCGCCACAGTTTAATCTACCAAATGGAAAACACTCTAGTGCCCTTTTCGGTATTTCAAGGGCGGGGTACACCAAATAAATTATCCAGAGAGGTCTGAATAGCAGTGCCACAGCCTACTCTACCAAATAGAAAACACTCTAGTCCCCTTTTCGGTTTCTTTAGGGCTTCGAATACCAAACAAATTTCCCAGGCGAGTCTACTTAGCAGCGCCACAGTCTGGTCTACCAAACAGAAAACAACGTAGTTCCCTATTCGGTTTCTTGTGGGCTGGGTATACCACAGTCTCGTCTACCAAATAGAAAACAACCTAGTTCCATATTCGGTTTCTCTAGGGCGATGTATACTAAATAAATTTTCCAGACAGGTATTGTTAGCAGCGCCACAGTCTGGTCTACCAAACAGAAAACAACGTAGTTCCCTATTCAGTTTCTTGTGGGCTGGGCATACCACAGTCTCGTCTACCAAATAGAAAACACATTACTGCCCTGTTCGGTTTCTCTAGTGCAGTGTATACCAAATAAATTTTCCAGAGAGGTCTCATTAGCAGCGCCACTGTTTGGTCTACTAAATAGAAAACAACCTGGTTCGCTATTCGGTTTCTCTAGGGCTGGGTATATCAAATAAATTTTCCAGAAGGGTCTCATTAGCAGCACCACAGTTTAGTCTACAAAATGGAAAAAACACTGGTGCTCTTTCCGTTTTCTCTAGGGCGGGGTATACCAATTAAATTATCCAGAGAGGTCTGATTAGCAGTGCCACAGCCTGCTCTACAAAATAGAAAACACTCTAGCTCCCTTCTCGGTTTCTCTAGGGCTTGGAATACCAAATAAATTTTCCAGACGTGTCTCGTTAGCAGCGCCACAGTCTGGTCTACCAAACAGAAAACAACGTTGTTCCTTATTCGGTTTCTTGTGGGCTGGGTATACCACAGTCTAGTCTACGAAATGGAAAAGACATTAATACCTTACTCGGTTTCTCTAGGGCAGTGTATACCAAATAAATTTTCCAGAGAGGTCTCATTAGCTGCGACACTGTTTGGTCTATCAAAAAGAAAACAACCTAGTTCCCTATTCGGTTTCTCTAGGGCTGGGTATACCAAATAAATTTTACAGAAGGGTTTCATTAGCAGTGCCACAGTTTTTCCTACCAAATGGAAAACACTCTAATTCACTTTTCGGTTTGTCTAGGGCAGGGTATACCAAATAAATTATCCAGAGTGGTCTGGTTAGCAGTGCCACAGCCTTCACTAAGGAATAGAAAACACACTAGTTCCCTTTTCCATTTCTCAATGGCTTGGAATACCAAAAAAATTTCCAGACGGGTCTCGTTAGCCGCGCCACAGTCTGGTCTACCAAACAGAAAACAATGTAGTGCCCTATTCGGTTTATCTAGGGCAGTGTACACCAAATAAATTTTCCAGGGAGGTCTCATTAGCATCATCACTGTTTGGTTTACCAATTAGAAAAGAACCTAGTTCCCTATTCGGTTTCTCTAGGGCTGGGTATACCAAATAAATTTTTCAGAAGGGTCTCAATAGCAGAGCCCTAGTTTATTCCTCCAAATGGAAATTACTCTAGTGCCCTTTTCGGTTTCTCTAGGGTGGGTATACCAAAAAAATTATCCAGTGGGGTCTGATTAGCAGTGGCACAGCCTGCTCTACCAAACAGAAAACACTCTGGTTCCCTTTTCGGTTTCTCTAGGGCATGGAATACAAAATAAATTTTCCTGACGGGTCTCTTCAGCAGTGCCACAGTCTGGTCTACCAAACAGAAAACAACGTAGTTCCCTATTCGGTTTCTTGTGGGATGGGTATACCACAGCCTGGTATTCCAAATAGAATAGACATTAGTGGCCTATTTGGTTTCTCTAGGGCAGTGTATACCAAATAAATTTTCCCGAGAGGTCTGATTAGCAGAGCCACAGTTTAGTCTACCAAATGCAAAACACTCTAGTGCCCTTTTCGGTTTCTCTAGGGTGGGGTTGTAGTGATACTGCTCCTGTGGGGAGCAGCAGCAGGATAATACTGCACCACCTCTCGGGGCCCTTAACAACAACAACAGTTTGGTGTGTGTCATGGGCGCCAACACATGGTGTGTGATTCTCTTCTCTTCTACTATCCCTATATTAGTGATGCAGATTACATGGTGAGTTTAAATATGTTGACATATGCAAGACATCACCATCCCTGTAGAAGCCATTATTAGATGTACTAGTCATTATATTTTGTTGTTGCAGAAGTACTATGAAGATTCTATGTTCAATAAAGCCTAGAGATAAGGTCTGTGTTTCTATCACAACAATTTATTGAACATAGAATCCTGGGCTACCTGGTGGTGATCCTGCGCTAGACTACATCACAACATGGAGCGTTTACTGAAACCTGAGAGGCTAGACTGTGACCCCAGCTTATCAACGGCTGCTCAGGAATGGAAGCACTGGTTTAAGACTTTCGAAAACTTCTTGGGAGCCCTTCCTAAAGAAGATCTAGATAAACTAAGTCTGCTCATCAATTTTGTGTCACCTAAGATATATGAGGCTATTTCTGAGTGTAATACCTACGAAGATGCTATCAAAACCCTCAAGTCTCAGTATATTAAACCTACAAATGAAATCTTTGCACGCTATCGCCTTGCAACTCGCCGCCAGCAGATTGATGAATCCTTAGAGGAATACCTTCAAGCACTGAAAATTTTAGGTAAGGACTGTCACTTCCAAGCAGTGACAGCTGCTCAGTATTGTGAAGAGTCCATCAGGGATGCTTTTATCAGTGGCCTGCAATCACCAATAATAAGGCAGCGTTTATTGGAGAATAAAACTCTCGACTTAGCCGCTGCCTTTGACCAGGCAAGAGCTCTAGATTCAGCCCAGAAGAATTCTGAAGTATACAGTACCACTCAGCCTTCTCGAGTGGTAAGTGCTGCAATTCCTGACCAAGACTCTTGCAATGAAGTTACTGTGGAACCTGCCTCAGTGACAGCAGCAGCAGGTACGGTGTGTTTCTTTTGTGGTTTTTCAAGACATCCACGTCCAAAGTGTCCTGCTCGTGAAGCAATGTGCCGTAAATGCCACAAGAAAGGTCACTTTGCTAAAGTATGTCGTGCTAATGCATCAACAAGAGCTAGTGCCTCCACACATTCCAGTGATCATGCGACTCTAGCAACAGTGACTTCTGCGGCTACTCCAAATTCACTGTCAAAGGCAGTTGTGAAAGTATTCATCAAAGGAACAGAAGTAGATGGTCTTATTGATAGTGGCAGCTCAGAGAGTTTCATCAACCTTGACTTAGTTAAACGGCTCTCCTTGACTCTACATCACTCATCAGGTACCGTTTCCATGGCATCAACATCTCTCTCTATTCAGACCTTAGGGTTTTGTAAGGTAAATCTCAGAGTTAATGGAAAGGATTATCAAGATGTACATTTAGCTATTCTGCCACAACTGTGCTCTGATGTTATCCTTGGTCAGGACTTTCAGAAGCTGCATGGTAGTGTCACCTTAACATATGGAGGTGAACTGCCTCCTCTTGTTGTCTGTGGACTTAGCACTTTAAGGGTAGACCCACCAAAGCTGTTTGCAAATCTTACCGCGGATTGCCATCCTATATCAGCTAAGTCACGCCGCTATTCTTATGAGGATCGGATGTTCATTGAGAAAGAAACTCAGAGGCTGCTGAAGGAGGGTATTATAGAACCGAGTGATTCCCCTTGGCGTGCACAGGTTGTTGTTGTTAAAGATGGTTATAGGAAACGGAGACTGGCTATCGATTACTCTGAGACAATCAACAAATTTACACTTCTTGATGGGTACCCTCTACCTCGAATTGATGATACAGTGAACAAAATTGCTCAGTACTATGTGTTTAGCACAATTGATCTACAGAGTGCCTATCATCAAGTCCCTATAAGGAATGAAGATAAACCATACACAGCATTTCAGGCTAGTGATGGCCTGTATCAGTTTACCAGAGTCCCTTTTGGAGTCACCAATGGGGTAGCCTGCTTCCAACGAATTATGGATTCACTCATTCAGGAAGAGCAACTCATGGGAACTTACGCGTATTTAGATAATGTTACCATTTGTGGCAAGACCCAGGAGGAACATGATGCAAACCTTGATAAGTTTTTGGAAGCCGCCAAGAAGAAAAATATCAGTTACAATGAGGAAAAGTGCACTTTTTCAACTAAAAGGCTTAGCATCCTTGGTTATGTAGTGGAAGGAGGTTCAATATTCCCAGACCCTGAACGACTACGACCTCTACGGGAACTTCCAATGCCTCAAGACAAAAAGTCACTCCGAAGAACTCTTGGTCTCTTTGCTTATTACTCACAATGGATCTACAACTATTCAAGTAAAGTCCGCCCATTGAGTGCTACCACATTTCCTGTGACAAAGGAAGCAGAAGCCGCTTTCCATACTCTCAAACAAGACATTGAAAACTCAGTAGTTCAAGCCATTGATGAGTCCCTACCATTCGAAGTGGAAACGGATGCATCTGACATTGCCATTGCTGCAGTCTTGTCTCAGGCAGGACGACCAGTAGCCTTCTTTTCGAGAACTTTTCAAGGATCAGAGAAATGTTACGCTGCTGTAGAAAAGGAAGCCCAGACCATCATAGAAGCAGTTCGCCACTGGAGGCATTATTTAACTGGTAGACATTTCACCATAAGGACTGACCAACGGTCCGTGATGTACATGTTCGACAAGAAGCACAAAAGTAGGATAAAGAATGACAAGATATTACGCTGGAGGATGGAACTATCGTGTTATGACTTTGATATTCTGTACCGACCGGGTCAAGAGAACATCTCACCTGATGCATTCTCTAGGTCCCACTGTGGAGCAGCATGTCATGATTTGCAATCACTCTCAGCGCTCCACAAGGCTTTGTGTCACCCAGGAGTTACACGCCTGTACCATTTTGTCAAATCAAAGAACATGCCCTACTCAGTGGAAGATGTGCGACAAGTGATCAGAGCATGCAGAGTATGTGCAGAGTGCAAGCCAAACTTTCATCAGCCAGAGAAGACTCATCTCATAAAATCCACCCAGCCTTTCGAGAGACTGAATATAGATTTCAAAGGACCTCTACCAAGCACAAATCAGAATAGGTATTTCCTTAACATAGTAGATGAATATTCAAGGTTTCCCTTTGTATTCCCCTGTGCAAATATGACTGCTTCAACTGTTATTAGTTGTCTTTCACAGTTGTTCTCTATTTTTGGTATGCCAGCTTATATCCATTCAGACAGGGGATCCTCGTTCATGAGTAACGAACTTCAGGAGTTTTTGTCTAGCAAAGGTATTGCCTGCAGCAGAACAACAAGCTACAACCCTCAAGGCAATGGTCAAGTGGAGCGGTTCAATGGTACTATATGGAAGGCAGTTACAATGACATTGAAGTCGCGCAATCTACCTGTTCAACACTGGCAAACTGTCCTACCTGATGCTCTTCACTCTATTAGATCATTGCTGTGCACAGCTACTAATGCAACCCCTCATGAAAGACTCCTCAACTATTCACGTCGTTCCTCTACGGGAGCCTCCGTGCCCACTTGTCATCCTGGACCCACGGGTCATCCTGGACCCGTTCTCCTGAAGAGTCACCGTAGGATGAACAAGACGGATCCTTTAGTGGAAGAGGTAGAGCTCCTGCAAGCTAATCCGCATTACGCCCACATTCGCTACCAAAATGGTGAAGAGACTACAGTATCTGCAAGACATTTAGCCCCAGTTGAAATCCCCATTAGTGTGGAATCTCAAGATACACCAATAGATGTGAAAGATGCTTCGTTTTCTCCTGGAAAGCCCCTTGAGACTACCCCTACGGAAATAGAGGATTCTGCTCCAGCAGTTAGTCAAACCCCGCTGGAAAATATTGAACCTGGTGAAGAGGCTCAAGGGCTACGAAGGTCGGGACGTGTACGTCGCCCACCTAACAGTTTGGGAGATTACTGTCTCTGATATTTTAGAAGGGGGAGATTGTAGTGATACTGCTCCTGTGGGGAGCAGCAGCAGGATAATACTGCACCACCTCTCGGGGCCCTTAACAACAACAACAGTTTGGTGTGTGTCATGGGCGCCAACACATGGTGTGTGATTCTCTTCTCTTCTACTATCCCTATATTAGTGATGCAGATTACATGGTGAGTTTAAATATGTGGCCTGTAGTTATAACTTTTCTCTTGACATATGCAAGACATCACCATCCCTGTAGAAGCCGTTATTAGATGTACTAGTCATTATATTTTGTTGTTGCAGAAGTACTATGAAGATTCTATGTTCAATAAAGCCTAGAGATAAGGTCTGTGTTTCTATCACAACAGGGGTATACCAAATAAATTATCCAGAGAGGTCGGATTAGCAGTGCCACAGCCTACTCTACCTAATAGAAAACACTCTAGTTCACTTTTCGGTTTGTCTAGGGCTTGGAATACCAAATAAATTTTCGAGACGGGTTTCATTAGCAGCGCCATAGTCTGGTCTACCAAACAGAAAACAAGGTTGTTTCCTATTCAGTTTCATTTAGGCTGGGTATAACACAGTCTGGTCTACCATATAGAAAGCACATTAGTGCCCTATTCGGTTTCTCTAGGGTTGGGTATACCAAATAAATTTTCCAAAAGGGTCTCATTAGCAGCGACACAATTTAATCTACCAAATGGACAACACTCTTGTGCCCTTTTCGGTTTCTCTAAGGCGGGTAATGCCAAATAAATTTTCCAGACGGGTTTTCTTAGCAGCGCCACAGTCTGGTCTACCAAACAGAAAACAACGTAGTTCCCTATTTGGTTTCTTGTGGGCTGGGTATACCACAGTCTCGTCTACCAAATAGAAAACACATTACTGCCCTATTCGGTTTATCTAGGGCAGTGTATACCAAATAAATTTTCCAGATGTCTCATTAGCATCGCCACAGTTTAATCTACCAAATGGAAAACACTCTAGTGCCCTTTTCGGTTTCTCTAGGGCGGGGTATTCCAAATAAATTATCCACAGAGGTGTGATTAGCAGTGCCACAGCCTGCTCTACCAAATAGAAAACACTCTAGTTCCCTTTTCGGTTTCTCTAGGGCTTGGAATACAAAAAAAAAAAAAAATTCCTGACGGGTCTCGTTAGCAGCGCCACAGTCTTGTCTACCAAACAGAAAACAACGTAGTTCCCTATTCGGTTTCTTGTGGGCTGGGTTTTCCAGTCTGGTCTACCAAATAGAAAACACATTAGTGCCCTATTCGGTTTCTCTAGGGCAGTGTATACCAAATAAATTTTCCACAGAGGTCTCATTAGCAGCATCACTGTTCTACCAAACAGAAAAGAACCTACTTCCCTATTCGGTTTCCCTAGGGCTGGGTATTCCAAATAAATTTTCCAGAAGGTTCTCATTAGCAGAGCCCTAGTTTAATCCTCCAAGTGCCCTTTTCGGTTTCTCTAGGGTACGTTATACCAAATAAATTATCCAGAGCGGTCTGATTAGCAGTGCCACAGACTACTCTACCAAATAGAAAAGACTCTAGTTCCCTTTTCGGTTTCTCTAGGGCTTGGAATACAAAATAAATTTTCCTGACGGGTCTCGTTAGCAACGGTTTCTTGTGGGCTGGGTTTTCCACAGTCTGTTCTGTTTAGTTAAGTTTAATATGTTTATTATGCACCCCATACCCATCCTGTGGGCGGTAGTCAAAAGATTACAGAGGTACATGATTGGTCCAGGGACTGGACTCAAAAGTTTTGATAGCTGAGCAAGTTACAGAGGTAATGAATTCACAATTTACAAAGGTAATGAACTCACAATTTACAAAGGTAATGAACTCCAGGTAGGTCTAGTCACAATCATGACAAGTTACAAAGGTATTTACAGATTACAGAGGTACGTAATGGGCCCAGGGACTGGGCCCCAAAGTTTTGATGGCTGAACTAGGTACAAGGTAATGAACTCACAAGTTACAAAGGTAATGAATACTGTAAGAATGGTTACTTACGTTTATACATGGCTACAATCATGAGCAAATTATAGTGTAATGAGCAATTCACACTTCCACACCCGGTCACAACTGTAATGAGTTATTGGTGCAAATATTGATTGTTGACACACACACACACACACACACACACACACACACACACACACACACACACACACACACACACACACATATACAAATTCATACACACACACACACATAAACACACACACACACACACACACACACACACACACACACACACACATACACACACACACACACACATACACAAACTCATACACATACGCACACAAACTCATACACACACATGCACACACTCACACACACACACACACACACTCATACACATACACATACACACTCACACACAAACACACACACACACACACACACACACACACACACACACACACACACACACACACACACACACACACAGGAGCTTGGACTCGACCCCTGCAATCTCAACTAGGTGAGTGCACACACACACACACACACACACACACACACACACACACACACACACACACACACACACACACACACACACACACACACACACACACACACACACACACACACACACACATGCACACATGTGGTAATGCTTTATTTACAGCTAGCAAAGTCAGGGTATTTCTCCAGAATGGTCTGCAATATACCACTGTGGATAAAATACTTTGCCATTTCTTGAACATTTCTGAGTGAGTTGTTTCTAAATTCATTAATTTTATCACACTCCAGTACATAATGACGCAATGTGTGACAATAATCCATCTGGCAAAGTTTACATTTCGTTTGGTCTACATCTGGTGGTGGTGATTTAACCTGCCAAAGATACTTGTAACCCAGCCGGAGCCGGGCAGTAGTGACATCCAAGAGTCTGCTTATTTTGTTGGATGCACCATAGACATGTGGCTCCTCCTGCATGATAGAGTGATGATAGATGGACTCACTGGTGTCAATCTCCCTGAGCCTTAAGTCCATAAAATTCAGTTGAAGTTCTTTTCGTATTATTGTTCTCAAACTACTACCTGACAAGCCAAGATTGTAATCTACTCCCTCTTTGAAAGCATACAGCTTAGCCAATTTATCAGTTCTATCATGCATCTGAAGACCAATGTGAGATGGAATCCACAGCATGTGCACTCTGACTCCACTGTCCACAATCCTACCATACCTGTGTCTGGCTTCTGACACAAGCATGCCACAATTTATGCTTAATGAGTTGAGAGCATTAAGGCAGTGTTTACCAAATAAATTTTCGAGAGAGGTCTCATTAACAGCGCCTCTGTTTGGTCTACCATATAGAAAGCAACCTAGCTCCCTATTTGGTTTCTCTAGGGCTAGGTATGCCAAATAAATTTTCCAGAAGGGTCTCATTAGCAGCACCACAGTTTAATCTACTAAATGGAAAACACTCTAGTGCCCTTTTCGGTTTCTCTAGGGCGAGGAATACCAAATAAATTATCCAAATAGGTCTGATTAGCAGTGAAACAGCTTGCTATACCAAATAGAAAACACTGTAGTTCCCTTTTCGGTTTCTCTATGCTTGGAATACCAAATAAATTTTCCAGACGGGTCTCGTTAGTAGCGCCACAGTCTGGTCTACCAAGCAGAAAACGTAGGTCCCTATTCGATTTCTTGTGGGCTGGGTATACCACAGTCTGGTCTACCAAATAGAAAAGACATTAGTGCCCTATTCGGTTTCTCTAGGGCAGTGTATACCAAATAAATTTTCCAGAGAGGTCTCATTAGCAGCGCCACTTTTTTTTGTCTACCAAATAGAAAACAACCTAGTTCCCTATTTGGTTTCTCTAGGGCTGGGTATACCAAAATCATTTTCCAGAAGCGTCTCATTAGCAGCGCAACAGTTTAATCTACCAAATGGAAAATGCTCTAGTGCCCTTTTCGGTTTCTCTAGGGTGGGGTATACCGAATAAATTATCCAGGGAGGTCTGATTAGCAGTGCCACAGCCTTCTCTACCAAGCAGAAAACACTCTAGTTCCCTTTTCGGTTTCTTTAGGGCTTGGAATACCAAATAAATTTTCCCGGCGGGTCTCTTTAGCAGCACCACAGTCTGGTCTACCAAATAAAGAACAACGTAGTTCCCTATTCGGTTTCTTGTGCGCTGGGTATAACACAGTCTTGTCTACCAAATAGAAAACACATTAGTGCCCTATTCGGTTTCTCTAGGGCAGTGTATACCAAATAAATATTCCAGTGAGGTCTCATTAGCAGAGCCACTGTTTGGTCTACCAAACAGAAAACAACCTAGTTCCCTATACGGTTTCTCTAGGGCTGGGTATTCCAAATATATTTTCCAGAAGGGTCTCATTAGCAGTGCCACAGTTTTATCTACCAAATGGAAAACACTCTAGTTCCTTATACGGTTTCTCTAGAGTTTGGTAAACCAAATTTATTTTCCAGAAGGGTCGCATTAGCAGTGCCACAGTTTATCTACCAAATGGAAAACACCCTAGTGCCCTTTTCGGTTTCTTTAGGGCGGGGTATACCAAATAAATTATCCAGAGAGGTCTTATTAGCATTGCCAGAGCCTGCTCTACCAAATAGAAAATACTCTAGTTCCCTTTTCGGTTTCTCTAGGGCTTTGAATACCAAATAAATTTTCCAGACAGGTCTCGTTAGCAGCGCCACAGTCTGGTCTACCAAACAGAAAACAACGTAGCTCCCTATTCGGTTTTTGTGGGCTTGGTATACCACAGTCTGGTCTACCAAATAGAAAAGACATTAGTACCTTACTCGGTTTCTCTAGGGCAGTGTATACCAAATAAATTTTCCAGAGAGGTCTCATTTGCAGCGACACTGATTGGTCTACGAAATAGAAAACAACCTAGTTCCCTTCTCGGTTTCTCTAGGGCTGGGTATACCAAATAAATTTTCCAGGAGGGTCTCATTAGCAGCACCACATTTTAATCTATCGATTGGAAAACACTCTTGTGCCCTTTTCGGTTTCTCTATGGCGGGGAATACCAAATAAATTATCCAGAGAGGTCTGATTAGCAGTGCCACTGCCTGCTCTACCAAACAGAAAAAACTCTAGTTCCCTTTTCGGTTTCTTTAGGGATTGGAATACCAAATAAATTTTCCAGACGTGTCTCGTTAGCAGCGCCACAGTCTGGGCTGGGTATAACACATTCTGGTCTACCAAATAGAAAAAACATTAGTGCCCTATTCGGTTTCTCTAGGGCAGGTTACCTAGCTTTTAAAGCATCTGTTGCTGAGTAGTCTAGAGTTTCTCAATGTAGAAATTATGAAAATATCTGATATTGCCATGGTACCCTACGAAGTTTGTGGAATCAGCATTGTTGGGAGCTAGAAAAACTTATCATAGGACTGAACCTAGGATAACACCTCAGATCAGGAATGGGGTTCTCCCATACAATGAGAATTTATGTCCTGGTGAATGTTCTTAAAAGATTTAACATACAAGTAGTTTTAAGAATTTGCAGATTCTTAAAAGCATCTTGATAAAGAATTCTCCTCGACAATGTGTTGGTGGTATTTACATAATTTGTTGTAATGGATGCAACTTGTCTTATGTGGGACAGACTGGGAAACCTCTAGATGTTTGGATATCACAACATAAATATTCGATATGGACTGCCTATGTATCAAATGCGATTTTCAGCCATCTTTGAGTCTGAAATAACTCAGCAAATTGATTGAAAGCCAGAGTCATCGTCTTTGCTCCATTTGGCTTGAATAGAATATTGTAGAATTGGCATTCATAAAACATAAATGTTCATTATACAATAATAGTGGGAGGCTTATTCAAATTATATTGGATCCATTTAAACGACCAAGTCAATGATATGCATTTAATAATTCTGATTAAGTATACAAAGCTAATTAAGAAAGTGTAGCAATTTTAACATACAAATTTTGTTACTGTAAATCAAACACTAAAGAATAAAACATATGTTGGATATGCTCAAGATACATCTCATACAAGTCAAATATAGATCACACTAAGCAGATTATGAATGACACACTGATGATGTCTAAATTGATATAATTATACTGTGAGCCAGTAATGTTTAATTCATGTTCTAAGCTACTAACTCTCATAGCTACTTTAACGAGGATTCCTCAAATATTCTGGACCATAGTCAAACACTTCAATATTGTAATTCTTATCCCTTTTGTGTTTTCCTTTCTCCTCTGTGAATATATTTATTTCTTTGGTTTGATATAGTAATATAATGGAAATACATAGTAAACGCTGGAATATAGAAAGAGAGATGGTGTCTAATGTGATTTCTTTGCTTCTTGTTGCATCGTTCGTAAGTTCATAATTAATCATGAAAGCTTAAGGGCAGCTGAGATCATAATATGTTTTAAAATACGAATATAGTTTTCGTTTAAATATTCAAATATTTACATTCTTGTTATGACTTTAATGATTGTAAAATCATGCAGTCGTTTTATATTTCATTATATGAAGACTATTCACGAGTGTATAATTTTCGAAAGTTATGAACATAAATCTTAAATATTTCATTAATGTATCATTCTAAGATCATCGTATTACCACGAATATCTCTGTCAGTGTGTGCGTTCATCGAACTCTAGTGATCTGTAAACAGTTGAAGATACTCAGGCCAGGGTCATCAAAATGTGTTATTTAATTCGTGCGTCGTCGTCTTCGCGTATATCTGAACACAGTATTTAAGGAGCTTTCATTTTTCCTTCTTCAGGAGTAGTATTAGTAGTCAGAAAATATAAGTATAGAAGATTTTGCACGATTAATTAACACATCCTTGGACAGTGCTGTGTGATAATCCAGTGCTCTTTTTATATATGGGAAGATATTTTACTATCAAATATTGTGATGTGATATTTAATTATGATGCAGAACAACCACTGTAAAAAAAATAGTGAAATTCCAAGCGCTTTCGTGACTTCTTACATTATCAACTAACCAAGATGTTGACATTTCTGTGTATTATACAGTGCAGACTGTTTTAATTCTTATTTTGGTAATTGCAGTATATAATAGTGTCTAAATGGATCAAGACATGATGCTCATGTACTAGAGAGGCTGTAAACCTAGCACGCAAAATTGAAAATTATATCATTATTAAACATATTCTTCATTTTTTTTATTTACCATTGGTGCTTATTTTCACGTTTGCAGAATTAATACATTCAGTAACTTATGAGTAAATGCAACGTCATTTTCGTTCTTTCGTTAATTGGGAAATCTTGTATGTTATTCTTTTAATGAGAGAAACAACAATTTATTATAGAATTTTTTGTTGGTTCCACAACTGACCTTTAACTGATGTGGAAACTTGGTGATGAGTGTTGCTCATGATACAGTTGGTGGTGCAGAGGTTCTGGTGCTGTTCATGATGTTGGTGCTGACGCTGTCATTCTGGTGGTAGTGGTGACTTACCACTTCATAAGGTGTTGGTACAGGGATTTCCTTTTCTATTGGTAGTGGTGTCCACATTTTATTTTAAAGTGAGGCTATGTTAATGTTAAGGGTAGTGTTGAATATGTTATAGTGCTGTTGGTGATGGTGAAATTATAATGTTGCTGGTGGTGGCGTTGGTCAGGCTGTTGTGGTGAGGTTCTGATGTGACTGTTGGTGATGTTCATGTTATTTCGCGAGGTATTGATCGTTGTGGCTGTCGTTTTCCCGTGTTGATGCTGTTGTTAAAGATGGTCACGTTGTAATTGCCACTGTGTAAAGTGGCATTTTTTTAGTTTTTGTTGGTGACTTTTTTCCTTTAATGCTTTTGTTTTACCGTTTTATTATTGGTATAGGTGACATTGTTTTTGATACATGTTTCTGTTGCTCTCTGATGGTGAAAGTTCCGCTGTCTTTATGGCTGTTGTTGAGAGCGGTGATGTGAACCTTTTTTTATGTTATTGCTTATTTTCCTGCAACTGGTGTTGTGGTTGTGGATGTTTGGTCTGTTGATGATGATAATCCTGTTGTTGTTTCTGTTGAGACTGTTGTGATTATTGTTGATGTTGTTGTCGTTGGGGTTGCTGTTGTCGTTGTTGTTGACGTTGTTGTTATTGGCGTTGTTGTTGGCGTTGTTGTTGGCGTTGTTGTTGGCGTTGTTGTTGGCGTTGTTGTTGTTGTTGTTGTTGTCGTTGTTACTGCAACGATATAGCAAAGATATAGATAATATATATATTAAACAAAAGTACTAATTAACTTATTCTATTAAAATTTTACTTCAAAATACACAACTCTCTTCAAAGCGCCGGTACTTTATATTTCTAACGCGTAATTATTAATAGTTGAGGAAATAAATCAATATTATTTGATAACTGAGACAAAAAAAAAAAAACACTTACTGTTTTGGAGGCAACAGACGCATCTGTAGCCTTTACAGAGTCCCGGTTTTATTAAGCCATCACAGTCACTGGGATAAGTACAGTAACCATAGGCTCTAGTGCACTGCTTCGATGGCTTGCATGGCTTGGCACAACACGTGCAGTTAGCTGTACAATATGCAGGAACTGGACGTTCATTCGGATTACAGCTCGTGTTGCAGTGACCTCCCTGGTACTTTTTGCAGGAAGGGCTAGTTGCACATGCTGTGACATAACACACTCTCATTATGTTTTAATCAGCTTTATTAATGTATTAATATTGGTATAATTACCGACAATATGTATAGTAAAAAGGACACAAATGTAACTAATGTGACAATTTATTGTGGCAACGTTTCGCTCTCCAGGAGCTTTGTCAAGCCGTTACAAACAATACATGGACACAGAGGGTATATATAGGCTCAGAGTGAGATGTAATACTAGTGGTAGTAGTAGTAGTAATATTAGTAGTAGTAGTAGTAGTAGTAATATTAGTAGTAGTAGTAGTAGTAATATTAGTAGTAGTAGTAGTAGTAGTAGTAGTAATATTAGTAGTAGTAGTAAATATGTATAACTGCTACTACTACCAGTACTTGTACTACACCTCACTCTGAGCCTTTATATACCCTCTGTGTCCATGTATTGTTTGTAACAGCTTGACAAAGTTCCTGGAGAGCGAAACGTTGCCACAATAAAATGTTACATTACTTGCGTTTGTGTCCTTTTACTTAACAACTTTATTAATACATATTACAACCGTTTTCATATTTTACACACACACACAAATATATATATATATATATATATATATATATATATATATATATATATATATATATATATATATATATATATATATATATATATATATATATATATGTCGTGCCGAATATGTAAAACTGGTCAATTAGCAAGAACTCATTTAAAATTAAGTCCTTTCTGAAATTTTCTCTTATCCGTTTAAAGATAGATTTTTTCCATTAATGTTAATGAAAAAATTTTTAATTTTGCACCAAAAGAATCTTAGAAAACTTACCTAACCTTGTTATAACAACAACAATTCATTTTAGCCTAACCCAACTAAATATATTTTAAATATGTTTACAATAATTTAATACTAAACAAACACAATCAAATATATTTTTTTCGTTAGGTTCAGAATGATTTTGGCGAAATTATTACATACACAAATTTTCACTTGTCCTATATGGCAAGATGAGCGTTGCTATTTAAGCCAAGATCGCAAGTTCTGCCTATTCGGCACGACATATATATATATATATATATATATATATATATATATATATATATATATATATATATATATATATATATATATATATATATATTTTTATTATTATTATCACACTGGCCGATTCCCACCAAGGCAGGGTGGCCCGAAAAAGAAAAACTTTCACCATCATTCACTCCATCACTGTCTTGCCAGAAGGGTGCTTTACACTACAGTTTTTAAACTGCAACATTAACACCCCTCCTTCAGAGTGCAGGCACTGTACTTCCCATCTCCAGGACTCAAGTCCGGCCTGCCGGTTTCCCTGAATCCCTTCACAAATGTTACTGTTATGGGGCTATAGGACCCAACATGTATTTATAAGTAACAGTTACTCTGGAATTCCTAATAATATTGAATTGATGGGGACTTAGCTCTAAATGTCATAAGGGCAGATCACCCTTATGACTGAGAGGCAGCTGGGTCAAGCCTATTTTTCTCAATATAATAGGTTATACTATAGACACACAAACACACAATTTAAATAAGTAGTTTATAAAGTTGTAATTCTTTTTGTAAAAGTAAAATTAAGGTGTGGTAAAAGTGTTGTAACTCTAGAATTGTGCTTGGGCAAGTCTTTTGTTGGTGTGCGAGGAGCTTAGCTAGGCTCCTCCCTCCCTCTCTCTCTCTCTCTCTCTCTCTCTCTCTCTCTCTCTCTCTGTTGGTGGACTCCAAGCTGGCAGGACCTCTGGGTCCTTCTTCTATTTCTTTTGGGCATTATGTGTGCTCCAGGGGTGAGTTTTTATAACTTAAGTTGTGGCCACCATACTCAGGGTGACTAAAGTGTGTCAAAACACTGGTTAGCCCAGAGATTAGTCATGAAGAGAGAAGGGCAAAGTTGCTGAGATGCACCATGTGGGAGAACAGCTAAGGAGTGTGTAGATTTTTGTTTTGAATATGTGAGGCTGTAATTGTATATTCTGTACACATCTATTTAGAATACAGTTATATTTTTATAGTTGTAGTTTACATAACCTGTGAAGAGGGCTGGTGAAAGGATATCAGAGACACTCAGGATGATCAGCCATGATGTAAGTATTACCCCTAGACAGATAAGACCATTAAGTAAAAAGCTACCCCACACTAGAACATGTAGTGAGAACCTTACTATCAAAGTAATAAGGGACATACTAACATAACATGGGGGCCTGTCTGGGAGAGTTATTTGACTGCTAAAATAACTCAAAACATTCTTTGAACTATATGTGCTGGTATGGGGTAATAACAGTTGCATGTTTCTGGTAGAAGATTTACCAAGGTGGTGTCAGTGGAAGTGTTGTTTTCATATTAGTTTACAGGTTGTTTTTCCCCTAAGGTGGGAGAAAGGTTGAGTAACATATTTTTGTTGTGGTTATGGTAAGTGCTATGTGCATAGTTTACATTCAATTTGTGTTATTTTATGTGCCTGTGGGAAAACTTTGTCCACTGATACTGTAAGAGGGAAGCAAGTGTTTAAAGATAAAAACTATGTCAGAAGATGAGTCTTTAAACTTTTTAGGCTTCAGGGAAGAAGGTAATAATTCATCAGTAAACATGCCTGGTAACAGTGAACATGAGGGATCACCTACTCCAGGTGATATGGAAATGGAGAGAATGAGACTTAAATTAGCAGTGCTAGAGGCTGAAATGAAATTAATGAAAGCTAAGGAGGAAGAACGTCAAAGGTTAGAAGGTTCGGAACAAGAGCCTGAGCAGGTACTTTAACATAACTAAAGCTGCAAATTTTGTCCCTAAGTTTACAGAGAGTGACCCAGATAGATATTTTTCTTTTTTTGAGAAGACTGCTCTGGAGCAAGGATGGCCCAAACAGAAGTGGGCTACCCTAGTTCGCACACAACTTGTGGGTAAAGGATTCCAGAGAGTAGAGACTCTGGAGGGGCAAATTTTTTCTGATTATGATAAAATTAAAGAGGAAGTATTGCTTGCCTACCAAATGATACCTGAGAAATATAGACAAAAGTTCAGGAATCAAAAATTTCAGGATGGGCAGACCTTAACTGAGTTTGGGAATGAGAAACTGTTCCTTTTTAAGAAATGGGTTTGTTCTAAAGGAGTTAATAAAGACTATAACAAATTAGTAGATCTGATGGTTCATGAGGAATTGTACAATACAATCCCTGTTGACCTCAGAGAGTATCTGGAGGACAAAAACCCAGATAATCTTTCAGAAGCACTGGATCTAGGTGACAGATTCTTGGCTCCCAGGGAATTGGTAAGTAAAAACAGTCATGCTCCTTCTGAAAATTTCTCCACCCGTTCTAAACCTTATTCCAAGTCCTATGGTCATAAAGGTAAGTGGGACAAGAGTTTTCAGGGACAAACGAAGGCTGAGGCACCCTCTAAAATAGAAGGAAAAGGTAAGTCAGCTGGAGCTCAAAGTTTACCTAGACAATCAGATAATGTTTCAGGTCCTCGAGTAAACAGTACCAGTCCTACACCAAATGGTAAAAATACCTTTAAGAGTTATGCCTGTTACTACTGTAACAAAACTGGACACACACAAAAGTTTTGCTGGTCAAGACGGCGAGATCAGGAAAGGGAGGAACCACCCCAGAGGACCTTAACTGCAGAGATACATCCAGTTGCCTGCATTAGGTCTTCAAGGCAAGGTGAGGAGGAAGCTTTGGATCTAGACCCCAGGATGTGTATATTTTCTAGTAGGTCCACAGTTGGTTTGCAAAAGGATGTAGGCAGAGTTGAGAACATATTGTCCTTGAGAACATATTGTCCTACTCCTTGCTACGTGCAGGAGTGCTGCCAGTGTCTAAGGATACCTATACTGGGGTAGATATATTGTTGAAGGGTATTACGGGTTCAACCATAAGAACACCTGTACACAAATTATGGGTAGAATCTGCATACCAAGTTGGCTATCTCCCTGTAGGTATTTCAGATGAAATTCCCTTCGAAGGGGTTAACCTCTTATTGGGAAACAATGTTATGGGTCTGTTAGACAGTGAAGAACCACTAGTATGGGGGGAACCAGACCCCAAAGTTTGGGAGAAGAAGGCTAGGGAGACCCTGCCAGACCTTTTCCCTGTTGGTGCCATCACAAGAAGTATGTCTCATGATCAGGCTACCAAGAGTAATCCTTATATTTCTCATGAGGATGGTGAGGACTTAGGTTTGGAAACTTTATTTTCTGATGTTGAACTGCAGTCAACTGAAGAAAAGGATACCACAACCCGAGTCGAGCCTAATCAGTGCAGAGATCAGGGAAGTAGTGTGAGGGAGATTGGGCCTACTGTGATGCAGTTAATTGCTGCACAGGGGTGTGATGACACTCTTAAGTCGATCAGAGCCTCAGCTGTGACTGAGGAGGAATCTTTACATTTAAGTAAATGCTTCTATTTCAGGAAAAGTATAATAATGAAGAAGGCACCTTCGGTTACAGTACCAGTAGAAGGAGAGCCAAGTTTTTGTCACCAGGTTGTGGTGCCTGAGCCTTACAGAAACCATGTTCTTAGCTTAGCACATGACACACCTTTAGGTGGACACCTAGGTATTGCTAAAACAGTATCCAGGGTTTCCAGGCACTTTTGGCCTCGGCTGTGGGAGATGGTAGGAGATTATATAAAGACCTGTCATGTCTGCCAAATTATAGGGAAACCTAATCAAAGCATTAAACCTGTTCCCCTTCAGCCTATTTCAGCACCAGGTGAACCCTTCAGCAAGCTGGTAGTGGATGTTGTTGGCCCACTCCCAAGGACCAGAATGGGAAACAATTATTTACTAACGATAATTTGTTCCACTACCAGGTATCCAGAAGCAATCCCTCTACGCAAGACAACAGCTCGAGTGGTCTTAAGGGCTTTGATGAAGTTCTTTTCCCATGTTGGCTTTCCTCGGGAGGTACAAACAGATCAAGGGTCTAACTTTACCTCAAAATTATTCAGGAATGTGTTAAAGGGGTTAGATGTACAGCCCAAATTTTCAACTGCCTATCACCCTCAGTCTCAGGGAGTAGTAGAGAGATTTCATCAAACTCTTAAGACAATGATGCGAGCTTATTGTATGAATAACACTAGTGATTGGGATGAGGGTATCCCCTTTCTCTTGTTTGCCATGCGGGAAAGCACCCAAGAATCTCTCAGTTTCAGCCCTTTCGAGCTTGTCTATGGTCCTCCAGTGAGGGGGACCACTGACTATTCTCAAGGAGCATTGGCTGGGCGGTGAAAATGAGGTTTCCCCGCCGGAAGATGTTCTCTTTTTCAGGAAACTATTGGACCAGGCGAGACAGATGGCGGCAGACAACTTTAAAGCTAGTCAGAGGGCCATGAAGCAGTGGTACAACCAAAGGGCAGCTCCTCGCTCCTTCAGTGTTTGAGAGGAAGTGTTAGCTTTGGAGCCGATTCCGGGACATGCCTTGGCTGCACTATTTGATGGACCCTTTGTCATCACAGGCAGGTCTGGTCCCAATTATGTAATTAAGATGCCTGGCCGTCGCAAATCAGAAAGGACTGTGCACATTAACAGATTAAAAAAATACCACTGTAGGGCGGGAGTTGCCGCCATCCAAGTTGAGTGTGAGAATACTGAAAAGCTTCCTGCAACAACAGAAGGCGGTGCAATTCAGCCATCTTGTAAAATCCCTTGGCACACATGAAGGGACTCAGTGTACAGGGAGCCTGTGACTTGGTACAGTTACTCCAAAAATTTCCAGATTTGTTTGGGGATGTACCCAAAGTAAGTAAATTGCCTCCCCATGATGTGGATGTTGGGGAAGATGTTCCAATAAAGCAGGCTCCTTACCGCATGAACCCAACAAAACAACTTCACATGGGGGAAGAAGTGAAATTCCTCCTTCAAAACCAGTTTGTAGTGTCTAGCGAGAGTCAGTGGGCATCTCCATGCCTGATGGTTCCCAAACCTGATGGATCTATGCGTATGTGCACTGACTATCGCAGAGTAAATGAGGTAACGAAGGCTGACTGTTACCCTTTGCCACGTATGGATGATGTGATTGATGCTGTGGGAGGGGCAAAGTTTGTGAGCAAACTGGACTTACTTAAATGTTATTATCAGATACCCCTCACCCAGCGAGCCAAGGAAATTTCAGCCTTCGTCACTCCAGATGGGTTATTTCAATATATGTTCTTCCTTTTGGGTTAAAAAATGCTCCTGCCACCTTCCAGCATCATATAAATACTGTCATAAGGGGGTTGGATGGTGTATGGGCCTATCTAGATGATATTGTGGTATTCAGTAACCAGTGTGAAACTCACTTGGTAAGATTACAAAAGTTGTTTGAACGTCTATCCCAAGCCAAACTAACCATCAATCTGAGCAAAAGTGAGTTTGGTCAAGTCAGTGTACAATTCTTAGGATATGTAGTTGGTCAGGGGAAAGTTGCTCAATTAATGCTAAGGTGGAGGCCATTATAAATTTTCCTAGACCACAGAATTGGAAGGCAGTGATGAGGTTCCTGGGCATGGTGGGTTATTACAGATGGTTCTGCCCCAACCTCTCCCAGGTAACGCCACCACTGACAACTTTGACCAGTCCCAAAGTTCAATTCATTTGGGACAGCAAGAGTGACAGGGCTTTTGAAAATGTGAAAATGTTATTAGGGAATGCTCCAATCTTGAAAAGTCCTGAGTTTGAATGCCCCTTCTCTCTACAAGTGGATGCTAGTGATGTAGGGGTAGGTGCAGTGTTGTTGCAGGGTGATGAGAGAGATAGCCTTCAGCCAGTTTGTTACCATTCACCCAAATTAAAAAAGCATCAACGTGGTTATGCAACTGTAGAGAAGGAGGCTTTGGCTTTGGTGTTGGCTGTGCAGAAATTTGAAGTTTATATCAGTGCTTCCCCACATCCTGTAATAGTGTATAGTGACCATAACCCTCTGAGGTTTTTGCAAAGAATGAGAAACCACAATCAAAGACTCTTAAGATGGGCTTTGTTCCTACAGCCTTTTAATTTGGAAGTTAAATATATAAAAGGCTCAGAGAATGTGGTTGCTGATGCTCTCTCTAGATGTTTCATGCAGATGCATGGTGCATACTTTGTACATAGTGTTTGTCATGTGCTGACCTTGTTGTTTTTGCAGTTGTGAACTCTCGGCGAGCCTGAGCACTCTCTACCAGCCATCTGACTGTGAAGGAGTTGAGTCGGAGCCAAAAGTGTGACGAGGGTTGGTGTATATGTAAATGTGAGTTGAGGCAGTGGTTGACACCTTCGGTAACATGAGACGTTCAGGAAGATATGTGATATGTTGTGTCTTGGTGTGTTCTATATACAAAACGGCCCAACGATTTGCCTTTGTGGTCCCTTGAACCCCTCCATGTTCTATGTCAGCCTCCTCTTCATAAGTTTGGAGGATCTGTATGGAGTGGGACCTCGGAACATGGGCTTGAGTGCCTGACCATGTTAAGGATTGTGAGTGTTGACTGGAAGTCTCACTGTTTGGTTCGGCCACCAAGTGAGAGACACCTTGACATGTTTTGTGAAGTTTCCTGCCTGGTGTACACCTGACTGCTCTGGGTTTGGCTCTACTCTCGCCTCCTGATCAGGAAGATGCCACCCTGGAGTACTAGTTGCTTGCTGGATTACCGCAGCAGAGGCACAGGCCTGTTGGTGCAGGCTTTCACAGTGGGCATTGTGTGCAATTCTTGCATTGTAATGTGTATTTTTTTAAAAGCCACAAAAATTGTAAATAGTTACACCCTTGAGTATATGGGTATGGTTAAAATGCTTTTCTAAAAAATTCTGCAATCTGTTGTAAATAACAGTAAAGTTATTACTGTAAATAACAGTAAAGTGAAGAGTAGTTATGGTGCTGGGAAATATGTAGCATTTCTAGTAGTCTTGCTCACCGCCTTAAGATTTAAGCAATATACTTTTTACTAGCCGTATCCTGAGGGACACGGCTAGCTTTTGTGAGACTTCGTCTGGAGGTGGGGGTGTTATGGGGCTATAGGACCCAACATGTATTTATAAGTAACAGTTACTCTGGAATACCTAATTATATTGAATTGATGGGGACTTAGCTCTAAATGTCATAAGGGCAGATCACCCTTATGACTGAGAGGCAGCTGGGTCAAGCCTATTTTTCTCAATATAATAGGTTATACTATAGACACACAAACACACAATTTAAATAAGTAGTTTATAAAGTTGTAATTCTTTTTGTAAAAGTAAAATTAAGGTGTGGTAGAAGTGTGGTAACTGGAGAATTGTGCTTGGCAACAGTCTTTTGTTGGTGTGGGAGGAGCTTAGCTAGGCTCCTCCCTCCCTCCCTCCTTCCCTCCCTCTCTCCCTCCCTCCCTCTCTCTCTCTCTCTCTCTCTCTCTGTTGGTGGACTCCAAGCTGTCAGGACCTCTGGGTCCTTCTTCTATTTCTTTTGGGCATTATGTGTGCTCCAGGGGTGAGTTTTTATAACTTAAGTTGTGGCCACCATACTCAGGGTGACTAAAGTGTGTCAAAACACTGGTTAGCCCAGAGATTAGTCATGAAGAGAGAAGGGCAAAGTTGCTGAGATGCACCATGTGGGAGAACAGCTAAGGAGTGTGTAGATTTTTGTTTTGAATATGTGAGGCTGTAATTGTATATTCTGTACATATCTATTTAGAATACAGTTATATTTTTATAGTTGTAGTTTACATAACCTGTGAAGAGAGCTGGTGAAAGGATATCAGAGACACTCAGGATGATCAGCCATGATGTAAGTATTACCCCTAGACAGATAAGACCATTAAGTAAAAAGCTACCCCACACTAGAACATGAAGTGAGAACCTTACTGTCAAAGTAATAAGGGACATACCAACATAACAGTTATCTTGCTCACACTCCAACAGCATATCAAGGATTAATAACCATTTGTCTCCATTCACTCCTACCAAACACGCTCACGCATGCCTGCTGGACGTCCAAGCCCCTCACACACAAAACCTCCTTTACCCCCTCCCTCGAACCTTTCCTAGGCCGACCCCTACCACACCTTCCTTCCACTACAGACTGATACACTCTTGAAGTCATTCTGTTTCGCTCCATTCTCTCTAGATGTCCGAACCACCTCAACAACCCTTCCTCAGCCCTCTGGACAACAGTTTTGGAAATCTTGCACCTCCTCCTAACTTCCAAACTACGAATTCTCTGCATTATATTCACACCACACATTGCCCTCAGACATGACATCTCCACTGCCTCCAGCCTTCTCCTCGCTGCAACATTCATCACCCATGCTTCACACCCATGTAGGAGCGTTGGTAAAACTATACTATCATACATTCCCCTCTTTGCTTCCAAGGACAAAGGTCTTTGTCTCCACAGACTCCTAAGTGCACCGCTCACCCTTTTCCCCTCATCAATTCTATGATTCACCTCATTTTTCATAGACCCATCCGCTGACACGTCCACTCCCAAATATCTGAATACATTCACCTCCTCCATACTCTCTCCTTCCAATCTGATATCCAATCTTTCATCACCTAATCTTTTTGTTATCTTCATAACCTTACTCTTTCCTGTATTCACTTTCAATTTTCTTCTTTTACATACCCTAACAAATTCATTCACCAACCTCTGCAACTTCTCTTCAGAATCACTCAAGAGCACAGTGTCATCAGCAAAGAGCAACTGTGACAACTCCAACTTTATGTGTGATTCTTTATCTTTTAACTCTACACCTCTTGCCAAGACCCTCGCATTTACTTCTCTTACAACCCTATCTATAAATATATTTAACAACCACAGTGACATCACACATCCTTGTCTAAAGCCTACTTTTACTGGGAAATAATCTCCCTCTTTCGTAAAAACTCTTCACTGCTTTCAGTAACCTACCTCCTATACCATACATCTGCCACATTGCCCCCCTATCCACCCTGTCATACGCCTTTTCCAAATCCATAAATGACACAAAAACCTCTTTAGCCTTATCTAAATACTGTTCACTTATATGTTTCACTGTAAACACCTGGTCCACACACCCCCTACCTTTCCTAAAGCCTCCTTGTTCATCTGCTATCCTATTCTCCATCTTACTCTTAATTCTTTTAAAAATAACTCTACCATACACTTTACCAGGTATACTCGACTGACTTATCCACCTATAATTTTTGCACTCTCTTTTGTCCCCTTTGCCTTTATACAAATGAACTATGCATGCTCTCTGCCAATCCCTAGGTACCCTACCCTCTTCCATACATTTATTAAATAATAGCACCAACCACTCCAAAACTATATCCCCTCCTGCTTTTAACATTTCTATCTTTATCCCATCAATTCCAGCTGCCTTACCCCCTTTTCATTTTACTGCCTCACGAACTTCCCCCATACTGACAACTGGCTCGTCCTCAGTCCTGCAAGATGTTATTCCTCCTTGCCCTATTCACGAAATCACAGCTTCCCTATCTTCATCAACATTCAACAATTCCTCAAAATATTCCCTCCATCATCCCAGTACCTCTAACTCTCCATTTCATGATTCTCCTCTCCTATTTTTAACTGACAAATCCATTTGTTTTCTAGGCTTCCTTAACTTGTTAATCTCACTCCAAAACTTTTTCTTATTTTCAACAAAATTTGTTGATAACATCTCACCCACTCTATCATTTGCTCTCTTTTTACATTGCTTCACCACTCTCTTAACCTCTCTCTTTTTCTCCATATACTCTTCCCTCCTTGCATCACTTCTACTTTGTAAAAACTTCTCATATGCTAACTTTTTCTCCCTTACTACTCTCTTTACATTATCATTCCACCAATCGCTCCTCTTCCCTCCCGCACCCACTTTCCTGTAACCATAAACTTCTGCTGAACACTCTAACACTACATTTTTAAACCTACCCCATACCTCTTCGACCCCATTGATTATGCTCTCATTAGCCCATCTATCCTCCAATAGTTGTTTATATCTTACCCTAACTGCCTCCTCTTTTAGTTTATAAACCTTCACCTCTCTCTTACCTGATGCTTCTATTCTCCTTGTATCCCATCTATCTGGTGGCCTGGTGGTTAACGCTCTCGCTTCACACGGCGAGGGTCTGGGTTCGATTCCCAGCCAGAGTAGAAACATTGGACGTGTTTCTTTCCACCTGTTGTCTATGTTCCCCATCAGTAAAATGGGTACCTGGGTGTTAGTGACTGGTGTGGGTCGCATCCTGGGACACTGACCTAATTTGCCCGAAATGCGGAGCATAACAAGGGACTTTCTATATAGTAGTGTGTCATTGTTGTCAGCTAGGACTGTATACCTTGTACATGTACTTGTAGTAAATAAAGATATTATTATTATTATTATTACCTTTTACTCTCAGTGTAGCTACAACTAAAAAGTGATCTGATATATCTGTGGCCCCTCTATAAACATGTACATCCTGAAGTCTACTCAACAGTCTTTTATCTACCAATACATAATCCAACAAACTACTGTCATTTCGCCCTACATCATATCTTGTATACTTATTTATCCTCTTTTTTTTAAATATGTATTACCTATAACTAAACCCCTTTCTATACAAAGTTCAATCAAAGGGCTCCCATTATCATTTACACCTGGCACCCCAAACTTACCTACCACACCCTTTCTAAAAGTTCCTCCTACTTTAGCATTCAGGTCCCCTACCACAATTACTCTCTCACTTGGTTCAAAGGTTCCTATACATTCACTTAACATCTCCCAAAATCTCTCTCTCCTCTACATTCATATTCTCTTTACTCCTTCCATAACTGATCCTTCAACATTATTGCTACCCCTTCCTTAGCTCTAACTCTCTCAGATACTCCAGATTTAATCCCATTTATTTCTCCCCACCGAAACTCCCCTACCCCCTTCAGCTTTGTTTTGCTTAGGGCCAGGACATCCAACTTCTTTTCCTTCATAACATCAGCAATCATCTGTTTCTTGTCATCTGCACTACATCCACGCACATTCAAGCATCCCAATTTTATAAAGTTTTTCTTCTTCTCTTTTTTAGTAAATGTCTACAGGAGAAGGGGTTACTAGCCCATTGCTCCCGGCATTTTAGCCACCTCATACGACACGCATGGCTTACGGAGGAAAGATTCGTTTCCACTTCCCCATGGACAATAGAAGAAATAAAGAAGAACAAGAGCTATTTAGAAAAAGGAGAAAAATCTAGATGTATGTATGTATATATATATATATGCATGTGCGTGTCTGTGAAGTGTGACCAAAGTGTAAGTAGGAGTAGCAAGATATCCCTGTTATTTAGCGTGTTTATGAGACAGAAAAAGACACCAGCAATCCTACCATCATGCAAAACAGTTACAGGTTTCTGTTTCACAGTCATCTGGAAGGACGGTAGTACTTCCCTGGGTGGTTGCTGTCTACCAGCCTACATGGCAAGATGAACATTGCCATTTAAGTCAAGATTGCAAGTTCTGCCTATTCGGCACGACATATATATATATATATATATATATATATATATATATATATATATATATATATATATATATATATATATATATACATAGGGGGCTTGGACTTCCAGCAGGCATGCATGAGCGTGTTTGATAGGAGTTTATCTGGAGAGAGTTCCGGGGGTCAACGCCCCTGCGGCCCGGTCTGTGACCAGGCCTCCTTAGGTCAGTGTCCCAGGATGCGACCCACACCAGTCGACTAACACCCAGGTACCCATTTTACTGATGGGGAACATAGACAACAGGTGGAAAGAAACACGTCCAATGTTTCTACTCTGGCTGGGAATCGAACCCAGGCCCTCACCGTGTGAAGCGAGAGCGTTAACCACCAGGCTGTTGGAGTGTGAGCAAAGTAACATTTATGAAGGGGTTCAGGGAAACCGGCAGGCCGGACTCGAGTCCTGGAGATGGGAAGTACAGTGCCTTCACTCTGAAGGAGGGGTGTTAATGTTGCAGTTTAAAAACTGTAGTGTAAAGCACCCTTCTGGCAAGACAGTGATGGAGTGAATGATGGTGAAAGTTTTTCTTTTTCGGGCCACCCTGCCTTGGTGGGAATCGGCCAGTGTGTTAATAATAATAAAAATAATATATATAATATATATATATTTATATATATATATATATATATATATATATATATATATATATATATATATATATATATATATGTATAATATTTTCATAATACATCTATATTCATGAACTTTATAATGAATGTAAGAAGTTTGTAAAAATAATCTGACTTCTTATGTCTTGTGCTGATGATAAAAAAAAAGATCATAAGAGTTAAGAGCGTAAATTACAGGTCCATACCACGTTCAAGACCGTGAGCTGACTGACACACATTGCTATTGTTTTTTAATATAACTCTAAAAAGTTTAAATCTCTCTAGAAATATCTCATAAACTTATAAATGGTTATTAATACCTTATGATTAAAAATTTACATTCTCTCTCAGCCAGAGAAAACCCGGCTGGCAGAGTAGCGTATCAGTCTAACGATTACGCTAACGGAGAGTCGAACTTCTCCCACTGATTTTGTTGAATGACCAAAATGACTTCAGTGCTTCATATGCATATAATAATGACAGATATGACATTAATAAATTATTCAGTAGGAATCTGAGAGACTTACGTTTTGGGATGCAACAGGAACCACAGTCGGGGCCTGGACACAGTGTCTTGTTCAGTGTGCCATTAACACACAACTTTTTGTTTGGAACACAATAACCATTGGAGGCAGTACACAACGAGGTGTTGCAAGGGTAGTCGCGACAACACTGGCAACCCTTGTGACAAGAAGCTTTAATCGCAGGCGGATATTTACAGCTGGGTTCTTGACAATGTCCACCTTTCTTCAAACATGAGGGGGTAGTTTTGCATGCTGGGAAATAATGTTCGGATTCTTGGATAATATGTGCTAAGCGTTGTAAATATAAATTATTATCAAAAAAGCATTAAATAATTTTTGTATAGAAATCGTCCGTTTCTTTGACTGGAATGTTGATGCTTGCTAAATGATTATCTATAGATTATCTATAGTGAAAAATTCATTCATGATTAATGTGGAACAAGTGTCGTGAGGTGGAAAAAAAGACGAATGAATTTGTTATTAAATTAAACAATCTGTTGTGACAATTTTTGTGGATACTTTATCATGTTGAGTGAATATCATTTTGGACTCATAACTGTTGAGTTTAATAATAATAATAATAATAATAATAATAATAATAATAATAATAATAATAATAATAATAATAATAATAATGTACGTATGACACAATAATAATAACAATAATAATATAAGCATGACACAACATAATATTTCTGAGGATTGAACTGCTATTACAGTATCACAGCCACCTGCACCTGTCCACATCACTGCAGGTACCAGGTACCTGGCAGCGGCAGCAGCGACCTCCAAGCTCCGTACTTTTCTCCAACTATCAGAGCCACCAATGCTCCTATGATGACCTAGTTACTTGCAAAACTGCACTACCCAACGTAGCACCCAGAATGACCAAAGATTACCAACAGTGAAACCTACAAATCGAAAATAATAGAGATCAAAGGAAGACTGCCCACAAACCGAAAGCAACACCCTGCTGCCAGCCGAACAACGTAACCCTATGCTTTGTATAACTACAACTTCTTAACTACAACAATTCCTGTAGTATTATGAGGCGCAATCTAAGAGGAAACAGCACCAAGGCCAGCAAGAAAACACCGAAAAATCAACTATTCAACAAGTGTAGCCAGGAGGACGCCGGCCCAGCAACCACCCCTCTCACCACCGCTCAAGGCGACACCACAACAATAACAACAAACATGGCTGCCACCAGCCCATCCTCCCCTCTCTTCCCCGGATTCAACCTACCAAGTAGTCTCTCAGGTATGACCAACGATCCAGATACCCTAAAGACATGCATCTCCACCTTAGTTATTGAAAATATGAATCTTCGAGAGATACTAACAAAACAAGACACCAGGATGACACAACTCGAGAACAAAATCCTCAGTCTTGAACAAAAGTTATCAACACCAGGAATGACTAACTGTGACAAGACCATCCAAACAGTCATAGATAGCCATACCCAACAAATAATATCTCTTAATACAAAGGTTGAAGAAGCAGTAAAAGAATGGAAGAACAACTTAGATAACCAGTTCAGTGACTACTTTGCTCTCCAAGAAGATAAAACTGAACAAGATAAACTATCGGACGCAGTAATAGTTAACAGTCCACTTTTTCCCAGTGATATGAACCAAACTAACAGTAAAGAAATTACTCTCCAGATCATAAAGGACCGAAAAAGTGTTATTGTACCGGAGTCAGAAATAAAGGAAGCCAGGTTACTAGGATCCCATGGTAGAAAAAGTGTTATGCTTAGATTCCACTCACATGACAGGAAAAAAGACTTAATTATTGCATCTATTAAAGTAAAGAAAGAGGTATACATAAACGAGTGTCTTACCAAAAAACGTCAGAACCTCCTGTATAGAGTCAGAAAACTTAAGCGGGAGAATAATGACACAATACACCGATGCTTCACACGGGATGGGAAAATTCTAGTTAGGAAAACAAATGTAGGTCAACTGTACACAATCACGAACGAGAATGATCTATCACGATTTCTCAGGGATACTGATCTTACAGAGAATAACTAAACAATGTCCAACCTAAAAGCCTACGTAATGTAGTGTATGTTTTGCTCCATTATTGTTCAAATTTCATAGTACAATCTCTTAGTAATTAAATAATCAACTACCTCATTTTGTGATTTTACTAGTAAGCATAAGTCACCTTATGTAATTTTCTTATTTACTATTGTTTGCTTAAATATTAGCTGAATTGATACTTTCTCTGTCCATATTACTACCTCATATTTTTTTAAATACTATCAATTGATATTACTTACTAAAATTAATAATTACCATTTTTACTATCAATACAATTTACTCTTAACATTTTTGACATCATTTAATAACCATTACTTGTCTAATTACCATAACCTGTTTTAATACCACATTTACTATCTTAGAGTACTCTTAATTACCTTGTACTGCCATATAACCTCAAGTATAACTACCAGTGCAATATTGAATGAAATAAACATTACTTTTTCACTTTTTTTTGCAATCATTATTACTTACTAAAATTTTATTAAACACCATATTTACTACCAGTCAATTTTACTTTTGTACATTAATCATTATTTTATACTTCCCATAACATTTTGTTGCCAAATTTTCAAGTTTGTATATTCAACTCCAACCTCCCCTCAAGGAAGGTTCCTTGATGTTGGTGAGGGGCTCTTGATTTAGGGAATTGGATCTGTGCTCCAGTTCCCCGAATTAAGCCTGAATGCCTTCCACATCCCCCCCAGGCGCTGTATAATCCTCCGGGTTTAGCGCTTCCCCCTTGATTATAATAATAATAATAATAAACTCCAACCTTTATATTATCCTTTGTACCTGTGTACCTGTGTACCTGACTACCATCTTACTATCATATTATAACCAAGACATTGCCATTGTTATTTTTTACTTATTCTTTTGGTACTTTAATTGTAAATTTTATTTTGTCAATTTAAATCTGGTTATACTCTTGATCTTGTCAACAACTTATACCAGATCCTAGTGCAATTGCAAGTGCCATTTCAATTTGTATTTTTATATTATAAGCTTATATTATAAGTCCTATTCTAAGATTGTTTTCATATCTTAGTGACTATATTGTGTGTGCAATTAGTGTATATTTCAATTATATTATTGTTCAAGGCCCTTAACTATCTTTTGCTAACTAGTACCAACTACCTCATATATTCTTTTTCTTTTCTACTTATTTTTATTCTTTTGCTACCTTAACTTGTGTATTTTGTCCTGTCAATTTAAATCTAGTTATACTCTAATTCTTGTAAACAACTTATATAACACCTTAGTGCAATTACAGTTGAGAGTCTTGTGCCTTTTTTATATTATTAGATTAAACTCAGTTGTACTATAGCTCATTCTAGCTCAATACATAGTCAATACCAAATTCATTATATTAGACCATAGTGTAATTACTAGTGAGAGTCTGGTGCTATTTTTAATTTGTATTTTTATATTATTAGATTAAACCTAGTTGTACTATAGCTCATTCTAGCTCAATACATAGACTATACCAAAGTCATTATATTAGACCTTAGTGCAATTACAAGTGAGAGTCTTGTGCTATTTTTAATTTGTATTTTTATATTATTAGTTTATACCTAGTTGTACTTTAGCTCATTCCAGCACAACACATAGACAACACCAACTTCATTATGTGTATTAGTGACTATACTCTACTTGACCAAAATGCTATAGCTGTATACTTGTCCAAACTTCCCACCACTACAGATATCAGTACTAAAACTCAACACACAACTCAGGATATAAATAACCATAATTTAAACCTAGAAGATGATTGATCACGTTGACCCTGATCTAAACCTCCATAATCTAACACACAATCAAAACCTATTGGAAAGTAACTGCCTTTATTACACAGCATCACAAGCCAGCACTATCCTAAACAATGCTAAAAGTCTATCAGTACTTAACTACAACATCAGGTCCTTAAGCAAACACTATGATGACCTCCTGGCACTCCTTGAATCACTAAAGACACCCTTCTCCTGCATTATTCTTACTGAGACCTGGCTTAAGCAGGACACAATAGATATCTACCCTCTACCAGGATACACAGCAATCCACAACTGCAGACCATACCAAGTTGGGGGTGGTATTGCAATCTATTACTCTAACCAATTATCTTGTATTAGCACCACTTGCTTTAGTGATGAATATGGAGAATACATTTTTGCTAATTTTACTGTAAAAAACCTTAAGACGCCTATAACAATCGGTGCCATTTACCGGATACCTCACACAAACATCCCAAATTTCAGTGAGAAATTAAAGGCACTAATAACAAACATACAAATGAATAAGCACCACCTTCTCTTAGCTGGAGACTTCAACATCAACCTTGGCCTACTAGATGATCAGCTTGTAACTGATTTCATCAACAATATGAACAACACACTTCTCATACCAACAATAACTAAACCAACCAGGCTCTCTGAAACAAGTGCAACCATAATAGACCACATATGGACCAATATACTAGCCCCCCTTAAATCAGGGATAATCACAGATAGCACTACAGACCACTACCCTACCTTCCTCTTGACAAACATTAGTAAACCACCACTTGAATACAACAAAGTTTCATTTAGACTCCATGATGAGGCCTCAATAAGGAAGTTCACAGCTGACCTAGAGACTGTTGACTGGCCTACAGAATTCTCCAAGGCCAATGGTATTGATGACTGGACAGACATTTTTCTTAACAAATTACTTAGACTATACAACAAACATTGTCCTATAAAAACGAAACAGATCACAAACAAACAGCTTGGTTGCCCATGGCTAACCAGCACCATTCTGAAATCCATTGATAAGAAACACCAATATGAAAAGCAATATAGACAGGGCTTAATACACAAAGATATTCTTAAACACTATTCATCAGTCCTCACCAAAGTAATAAAGAAAGCCAAACAACTATACTACTCCAGTAGATTCACTGACACAAGAGGAGATATAAAAAAGACCTGGAAAACACTCTCTCAGATTCTAGGGACCCACAAACTGAAAAAAACAAGAATATTGTCCTAACTAAACCTAATGAAACACCACTGCAACCCAATGACACAGCTAACAAGATAAACGACTTCTTCTCAACCATAGGCTCTAATCTCGCTAATAAAATCCCACGTACCAATGCCCATGCCGGGGACTACCTAGATGGAAATTTCCCAAATTCCTTCTATCTTGCTCCAACTGAGCCCACGGAAGTCACCGAGATTATAAAGTCACTTAAAAATAGCTCAGGGAATCTGTCTCATGTCCCACCATTATTGTACAAGTGAGCGGCCCATGTCCTCTCGCATACTGTCTCATTACTTTTTAACAAGTCACTAGAAACTAGCACCTTCCCGAAACTACTCAAGACGGCAAGGGTTACACCAATACATAAAGGTGGTGACCCTACAGATTTAAACAACTATAGGCCAATATCAAACTTACCATTGCTATCCAAAATCTTTGAGAAACTCGTAAACAGGACCCCTCAAGGGAGGTTCCTTGATGTTGGTGAGGGGCTCTTGATTTAGGGAATTGGATCTGTGCTCCAGTTCCCCGAATTAAGCCTGAATGCCTTCCACATCCCCCCCCGGCGCTGTATAATCCTCCGGGTTTAGCGCTTCCCCCTTGATTATAATAATAATCGTAAACAGGAGACTATATTCATTTATAATGGCACAAAACATACTCAACCCCTGCCAATTTGGATTCAGGAAAAATAAAAGCACTAACGATGCAATCATAAAAATGCTAGATCTGCTTTACACAGCATTGGAAAATAAGGAATATCCACTAGGAATTTTTATTGACCTAAGAAAAGCTTTTGACACAGTAGACCACGGCATCCTACTCCACAAACTTGACCATTATGGTATAAGAGGCCATGCGCTTGCATATTTCAAATCTTACCTTACTAATAGGTATCAGTATGTCACCATTAAAGACACAGCATCAACAACACAGCCACTTGATACTGGAGTTCTGCAGGAAGTGTCCTTGGTCCCCTGCTCTTCCTCATATACATCAATGATCTTCCAAACGTATCTCAACACCTGAACCCCATTCTCTTTGCTGACGACACGACTTATGTCATCTCTCACCCTAATCTTGCCACCCTCAACACCATTGTTAATGAGGAGCTGATCAAAATATCGACTTGGATGACAGTCAATAAACTTACGCTTAACACTGACAAAACCTACTACATTATGTTTGGTAGCAGAGCAGGAGATGCGCAAATTAACATTAAGATCGACAACACTCTAATTGCCAGGCATAATGAGGGCAAATTCCTAGGCGTATACCTCGACAACAACCTGAACTTCAGCACCCATATCCAACATATAACCAAAAAAGTATCCAAAATGGTTAGGATCCTCTCCAAGATACGATAACACGTGCCGCAAACTGCCCTTCTCACACTATACCATTCACTTATATATCCATACCTCACCTGTGCTATATGTGCTTGGGGTTCAACTGCAGCAACACACCTAAAGCCAATAATAACCCAACAAAAAGCTGCAGTAAGAATAATCACTAAATCCCATCCCTGGCAACACCCCCCCCCACTCTTCATAGATCTAAACTTACTCCCTGTTCAGTACATCCACACTTACTACTGTGCAATCTACATCTACAGGACCTTAAATTCCAATATTAACCTTGACCTAAAACGCTTTCTTGATAGTTGTGACAGAACCCACAGGCACAACACCAGACACAAACATCTCTATGACATTCCCCGTGTCCGACTAAACCTTTACAAAAATTCAATGTATGTCAAAGGCCCTAAAATCTGGAACACCCTACCTGAAAATTCTAAAACTGCAGACACATTCATCAACTTCAAAACTACCATCAGAAAACATCTTATCTCCCTGATACACCCTGTCAACTAATTACACGAATACCACCTGGTGGTTCACACTTACACTCACTCACCCATTTGACCATAAACAGAAATATCAATCTCAATCTCAAAATAATTAATCTTAACTAGTCATAAGTTGGCCTGTGATACTCCAATACTGAAACTATGTATAGTGCCAAAACAAAAGCATTCACATTGCTAAACTCACAAACTAGTATTTAATCACTTAGTCATAATACCAACTTACCTCATAATTTAGTAATATTTTAAACTTAGGATTTAATCTAAGCCTGCCCGAAATGCCTAGCCATGCTAGGTGTTCTAGTGGTACACTCTGTAATTTTTATTTTACTACATGTAAACCACACAATAACCAAATTCTGTAAACTCAGCATTGTAATACTTACAGAGAATAAACTTTGAATTGAATTGAATTACAGTATCACAGCCACCTGCACCTGACCATATCACTGCAGGTACAAGGTACCTGGCACAGTTATTAAAGTATCACAGCCACCTGCACCTGACCACATCACTGCAGGTACAAGGTACCTGACACAGTTATTAAAGTATCACAGCCACCTGCACCTGACCACATCACTGCAGGTACAAGGTACCTGACACAGTTATTAAAGTATCACAGCCACCTGCACCTGACCACATCACTGCAGGTACAAGGCACCTGGCACAGTTATTAAAGTATCACAGCCACCTGCACCTGACCACATCACTACAGATACAAGGTACCTGACACAGTTATTAAAGTATCACAGCCACCTGCACCTGACCACATCACTACAGGTACAAGGTACCTGGCACAGTTATTAAAGTATCACAGCCACCTGCACCTGACCACATCACTGCAGGTACAAGGTACCTGGCACAGTTATTAAAGTATCACAGCCACCTGCACCTGACCACATCACTACAGGTACAAGGTACCACACAGTTATTAAAGTATCACACACCTGCACCTGACCACATCACTACAGGTACAAGGTACCTGACACAGTTATTAAAGTATCACAGCCACCTGCACCTGACCACATCACTACAGGTACAAGGTACCTGACACAGTTATTAAAGTATCACAGCCACCTGCACCTGACCACATCACTACAGGTACAAGGTACCTGGCACAGTTATTAAAGTATCACAGCCACCTGCACCTGACCACATCACTACAGGTACAAGATACCTGGCACAGTTATTAAAGTATCACAGCCACCTGCACCTGACCACATCACTACAGGTACAAGATACCTGGCACAGTTATTAAAGTATCACAGCCACCTGCACCTGACCACATCACTACAGGTACAAGCTACCTGGCGCAGCCAATACGACATTTTCCAAAATATTTTACAAACTGCTCAAACAACATATATTCCTTACAGAGAAATCGGGTCAAACAAAAACGTCCCTAAATACATAAGCAGGAGAATTAACCAATGAATAAAATAATAAGATATTAAAAAATCAATACAAAAAAGATAGCAATAACAGGCATAAGACATTAAAATCGAGAATTATACTCGTATGTGATGGAAATGGGCCCTTAGCAGCAGCGAAGACCAGCACGGACAGTAAGACCAACACTTGTAGATGTCCGCACATGTTGGCGCCAGGAGTCAGTTCTGAGCTTTCTTGATGTTAAGTGCTACTGCTCTTCTGAAGTCTCTGAACCGCAGAAATCTGTGCAGTGAGGTGAAGCTCTAGGTAGAGTTATAGGTATATATATATATAGGGAGGGATGTATGAGTCACATGAAATATTAGCAGGTGTAGTTGTCAACTGACAGACATTCATCTTCTTTTTTCGACAGGCTGCTAACTTATAGCCAACCTCAATTTACATGTTACAATTTTACATGTGCTCAAAAAATGAAAATCATATTTCCAATAATAATAACAGCACTTATAGAGATAGTAAAATATAAGATATGTAGGGTATATTTCGGTTTTACACTGAACAACTCTTCAGCAGTGAGGTCGAAATATTTTCTATTGAGAGGAATGTTTACTTTCGTTTTAATATCTTATGAAAGAATTGTAGCTCTTACAACACACCTCTCGATATGAACTCTGGTGTCATAAACACTACGAAGACGTCGCTTCATCTCACTGAGTGGCGAACTTAGGAACAAGTCTGAACGACCATATTTACATAAAACATATGTGTTAACTTGAACAACGCTGGTAGCTTCATTTCTGAAACATTAGCACTTTCCATAAAACTTTTGTTAATCCTGCCGTCACATGACAAGACATCAACTCACCTACTACTGCTAGCATGGCCTGCTATTTTATAGTGTTTATGTTCTTACTACCTGTACCACACCATGTCCCCCTTATATACTTTGTGTCTGAATTGTTTGCATTGCCGTGATAAAGTTTCTGGAAACGAAACATAATCGCTGTGTCTCATTAGTGGTTCATATGTCCTTAAACCTAGCTTAATACTGTATATATGGGTGAAGGTTATTTTCATTCTTGAGGATTAGAACTTGTACCTTTCCTCGTGGAACTTTATTAGTAATTTAATAGTGCGGACTTATCTCCTGATTTGAAGATAAGAATTGCATTAGCCATCTTCCACGTCTCCGTCATGAGACTCGTTTGATGTCATATATTGGAACGGCTGGTTAGCGGTTCACTAAACTCCACCTTGCACTCCGTTTGGTACCCAACTAAGATACTAATCGGAGGCAAAGAAGAAGTGAGGGTGTAGATTATTACGTTACCGGGCACAGGAGCTGGAACCTAATGGTAAATTCTCCTTCAGGTCACCCTTTTGAACCCAAAAATCTCAGGAGATAGATGTGCTTTGAATAAAGAAAAAATCGATCCCAAGAACCTGGGATTCTAGGGACCAGGAACTAGAGCTTCAAATGAGTGTCTGTAGAGTCCCTAAATGGGTGACCTGGAGTTCAGTTGGTGGCAACATTACAACTCAGATGCACACGTTACAAACACCTCTTTCAACAAGCTTTGAAATACTGACTGGGTAAACAAATTAACATTTGGGATTGAAAACATTTAAATGGAGAACAACCCTATAATATAAACAATGTTTCGCTCAATACTGAGACAAACGTCTAAATTAAAAAGCTTATTCAACATTATGTGTCTTTATTAGCTCTGAAATGCAGCACAAAGAAGACTCATTTTAGGGAGGCGGAAGAAAATTCTGTTTTGATAAATAGTCTACAACTTAGACAATTTTACCTAAATTTCCGAAAATTATAGTGTGTATATTATAAAAAAGTAAATAATGTGAAAAATATGTTGCTGGTGAGTTAAATTTAAATATGAGTGAAAAAAGAACCAGGAGCAGCTGGGCAGGAGGAGAGAGGAGAGACGCCATAATGGAAATGTGGTGAAAGATGTTCCCAGTAACCAACTAATGGTATCGGTCTTCATCGAGGACAAATTGGAATGAAACTGCCTCAGATGACCAGAAAATAATGCAGTGACACCCTACACTGTGAAATGGAAAGAAAACACTGAAATATAGTGGATAAATAGTGAAATCCTGCAAGACACCGGTGGCTCCCTACAACACGCCTTTTGTCAAGTAACGTTCACTTTTAGTACAATAGATTGCGTTGGCCATCGTATTTCTTACTGGCTAGGTAACGTTAGAGTGTGTTCTGAAGGTGGTCCAGATTAGTAAGTTAATACTTAGAATTTAGTATGTTCATAATATGTAACTATTGTGCTAAAATTAACTGTATCATATCATCCCCCCTTTTTCAGTCGGTCCCAGATAATTCATACAGTCCACGCTAAAATATTGTACCAGAATTACTAGTTTTATACAATATTATTGTATAATTTCAGGTCTCGCTTTTGTGAGAGTGGTTTGAGAGTTGTGGGCATCGAGAGAGGCACTTTCCTGCGACCTAATGTCTTAAGTCCCACTTACCTCAAAGGTGCATAAAAAATTGGTAAGTAATAATTACCTCAGTTGTATCCTTAACCCAAATTACTTGTATGAACATAATAGTGAAGTTCGTACATATAATTTCTGAAATACATAAGCCCTTCCAGCCAAGACAGGACTCGCAGCAATGGTTTCAAGTTGGAAAAATTCAGATTCAGGTTTGGTTTGGTAATAGAGTTGTGGATGAGTGGAACAAACTCCCGTGTACAGTTATTCAGGCTAAAACGTTGTGTAGTTTTAAAAATAGATTAGATAAATACATGAGAGGGTGTGGGAGGGTGTAAGTTGGACCTGACTAGCTTGTGCTGCTGGGTCTGGTTCCGTGCTCCATCCTTGAGTGGAGGTGACCAGACTGGGTAGGTCATTGGGCTAATCCGGGGATGGTGGGTAATTGGACTAATCCGGGGGAGGGGACATGGACCTGCTCCGCATGGGTGAGTAGGCCTGTTGCAGTGTTCCTTCTTTCTTATGTTATGTTCTTATGTTCTTTTTCCTTCCTTGAAACGGATGTTATCACGGAGCATTAATTAATTTAATAATTATAAGATACTTGACTGAGGGAAGCGGGTGTTGGGTCCACATAAATGATATCGTTTATAGTGTGGTGGATTAAATTGGTCTGGATGATATTTTTTTATTGACTCTGTGCTTTCTTTTTCGGTATATATATGAAAAATAGTGATTCACTTAGTTTTTTATTCATCTCTATCACATCAGGTTGTCAAGTTACAAGGAAATGTTACTTTTCTCTTTTCGTATAACATAAATAAATGAGAAAGTGGCATATTACCAATTTAAATGCTTACCTTTTATTGACTTAAATGTAAAATCTAAAATATTTTTCATTATTTTTCAGAATATTAATATGCCTAGAGCCTGCATAAATTCACCAGACATATTTTGCTATATCTGCGGGCAATTCACCCCTTCAGATTCCCGGAGCAACATTACTCCTTTATTGAAGCGCTGCTACTTTGCTTATTTTGGCTGCAAACTTAGAGACCAGGACAAACCATTTGCACCACACAAAGCTTGCAAGAGTTGCATCAGTAAGCTCGAAATGTGGTCAGTTGGAAAACTCCATACCTTTGGAATACCAATGGTATGGAGGGAGCAGATGAACCACCATGATGACTGCTGCTTTTGTATGACTAAAGTAGCTGGATTCAACAAGAAGACTAAAGATCACATAATATACCCAAATATTCCTTCAGCAATAAGGCGTGTTCCACACACTGAAGATATACTTGTACCTGTGCCGCCTGAGACATGGCAGATTTCATCAGAGTCTAATACCAGTGATTCTAAGGAGAGGGAAGTAGACTATGAACCACTAACAAATGACGATCCCAAACCTTTCACCCAAGTTGAGCTCAATTACTTGGTGAGATACCTTAACCTTCCAAAAGAAAATGCAGTTACTTGGCTCTAGACTGAAGGAACACAGGTTTCTAGCTTTTGGAACAACATTCGCTTGTTACCGTCATCGTAAAGCGGGATTCACTCAGTTCTTTGACAAAGAGGAATATTTAGTATTCTTTTCAAATATTTCTGGCCTTATTGAGCACATGGGGATGTTATACAAAGCAGATGAATGGAGACTCTTCACTGATTCTTCTGAAAGAAGTTTAAAGGCTGTATTTGTCTACAATGGCAACACAGCTGCATCTGTGCCAGTTGGCCATAGTGTCCAAATGTCAGAAACTTACGCAAATATGAAGATACTAATATCTGCAATCAAGTACCAGAATCATAATTTTCTCATCTGAGGCGATTTAAAAGTTATTGCTCTCCTACTAGGTCTTCAAGGCGGAAACCAAGTATCCCTGTTTTCTGTGTCTTCGGGATAGTAGGGCAGACAGCCAGCACTATGAACAAAAAGACTGGCCACCAAGAAGCAGCTTCTTGCCCGAAAATTACAACGTGAAAACTGTGCCACTAGTTGACCCCAAGAAAATTCTGCCGTCACCACTCCCATCAAACTAGGGCTTATGAAAAATTTTGTGAAGGCCCTGAACAAGACTGGAACTGCTTTCAAGTACCTGGAGTCAAAGTTTCCTTGTATAAGTAAAGACAAGCTAAATGCAGGAATCTTTATTGGCCCTCACATTGGGGAATTGATGAAGGACAAGCATTTTGATGAAGCATTAGCAGGTGTCGAGGTAAATGCCTGGTTTTCATTCAAGCAGATTGTCCACATTATTATTATTATTATAATCAAAAAGAAGCGCTAAGCCAGATTGTCCACAACTTTCTGGGAAACAGGCGCTCTCCCGAATATGAAAAATGATCCAAGACCTGATTTCAAGTTTCCAACAACTTGGGTCTAGAATGAGTGTGAAGATGCACTTTTTGCACTCACATCTTGACTATTTTCCCAACAACTGTGGGGACTACAGTGAGGAACAAGGAGAGAGGTTCCATCAGGATATCTGGAAACTCGATACCAGGGCAAATGGAATGTCAACATGATGGTGGATTACTGCTGGTCATTGAAACGTAATGGTCTCGATGCACAGCACAAGCGAAAAATCAAAGTGGTCCTCTTTCCTTTGATTCAATATGTAGGCCAAACAATAGGAGGATATTTTTTTAGTAAAATCATTTGATTTGTTTGATTCATGTTGATTTAGAATTCATATGTTCCTAAACCTAACAGAATGTGCTCTTCCATGATTACTTGCCTAATTTTAATAAATTAACAATTTATTAAAAATTCACGTGTTTTATTATCATTAATTTGTGTTTTATTCAAAATCCTTACGTGATAGAGCAAAATGGTTTAGATATTTATTCCTCTTCATTTATGTCTGTTTACCAACTGTCAGCATATTGTCATTGTCTTACCATTATGAATCCGCTAGCCTACCAGAGCTAGGTTACCTACCCTATTTGAAAAACTAGTCAGAAAATGTAGCGTCTACGCCTACATTGCTTTGACTGTTGTCCTTAAACCTGAAGAAGCAGGAATAAAGGTTCTCTGAATTATTGTGTATGTACACATATTAACAACTACGTACTAACATTGGCGTCCTGATGACGACCCTGGCTTGAATATCTTCAACTGTACATAAATCACCCGAGTACGACGAACGCTCACGCTGGTGATATACAAGGCTCTTTGGATGATAGATCACCCATATTTAAGTTGAAAATATATACACACAGTCTCTAGAAAAATACATAATTGCCACTACGAAATTTTTCAGTTTATGTTTTAATGTATAACAAATGCTGAAAGTAACTTCACATCACTTAAATATTATTTGTATACAGTACCAGTAAGATAGTGAACAGAACATGTACAACACTTAAGATACCTTCTTCAGTCGAATAAATGTGAATATAACACCGCCAGGTTTGGTAGGAGGTGATCAGTTCCGTAAGCCTAAAGCATGGGCATGCGGCCCTACCTTGTATGCTAGAACAGAAGTGATGTGAAGCAGCTGCAGTTGACGTCACAAGTGAGCGTGGCTCACTAATGGAAGTAGGTCATGCTGAACACTTGATTAGTACATGAGTTGCGGAATACTTCTCCTGTATCAGCACATGAGTTGCGGAAGACTTCTCCTGTATCAAATGAGTTTGGTATTTCTAGTATCAGTGATAGGATTATTGAGACTAACACTACTCGGTATTAGAATGTTAAGAAATGAACCAGATATTGTCATTATGAATCTTACTAAATGTGTGGAAGTAAATACACAGATCTAAATGGATTGTGAAAACATGCAATTATATTAAGTTTTTTAACCTACATGAACTGTATCACTGTAGACAACAAGAGCATTTCACCCCTCCATGGAAGATGTGTTCATTTAATATAACATGCCTGTAAGCCCCTCCCAAGAAGCTCATTGCTAATAATCCCTTCCTTAAATCACTTGTTAAAGCAACTGCTCAAGAAGAAATTTCTCGCCTAGCTGGTAGTAATACGTTTTCACAAGTTATTTACACTTATGGATCTAAACAGGAGTCTTCTGGCAGGGCTGCAACTGCTCTTGTTGCCACCTTCCTAGTTAAGAACGATAATAAATTTGTTGAACTAGGCATAAGAATTAACAATTGGGCGTCTACACTGCAAACTGAATCGTTCGCAATCCTAATGGCGCTAAAGCTAACTTATGACACTGAGCTTGACTCTATCATCATTACTGATTATGTGTCATCATTGAAGGCTCTTGACTCGTATAATGACTCCAACAACATGCTCATTGGAGAAGCCAGGTATAGATACTCAAAAATCAGGGGCAAAAGAATTAATGTACAATTGCTATGGATCCCATCACACACATTGGATTACTCCTTTATGATAAAGTTGATATGTTAGCCAAGAAGAATACCCATAAGGAGAATGTAGAATATAGCATTAGGAATAATATTAGGAGAGAAGTAAATAATGAAAATGGTTGTTATAGGAATGCAGTTAGAAGCCTGAGTAGATCTATAACCCACTATGATAACATGAACGTAGATAAGTATGTTTATGGAGCAACTTGCAATGTGAACACTGACTGATGTTGTAGTGGCCAGGCTTAGGCTTGGTTACAAGTACTTCTGGCAGTTTGGGAGACACACAGATGATCGAACTAAATACACATTATGTGGTCAAGCATATGGTCACTGTCTTGAATACTATGTGCTTAATTGTCCATTTATTAAGAAATACAGAGATACACAGTATAATAACCTATGTGACATGTCAAGATATCTTATTAATGAAAATAAGATACCAGATATACTAAGCTAATATCCTAAATTTGCTTATAATAGATAAGTGAACTGTAGATATGTAGATATAAATCCATATGTACACCTGTTAACCCCTTTGGGGCCAAGTTCCTAGGCCTTTTGTGTATCCATATGCTCTTGCGCTACCGTCCACAGGATGGATATGGGGTGCACAATAAACTAGCCACTTCGGTGGCAAAATCTAATCCCCTGTATCAAGATACCATTTCTTTTGTTAATCAAATGTTATTTATGACCTACTTCCACTTCACGTAAATTTAGCTGCTTCACTTTACTTCTGCTCTAGTACATATGATCTGGTAGCATTCCTGTGCTTGAGGCTTAAGTGACTGACACCACTTATCAAGGCTGACGGACTGATTACGTCAAAGCCACTATAACTCTGTCTCAAAATGAATGATGAGTTTGAGTTTGAATTCGATTGAGGAATAATATTATATTATATTATTCCTCGAAACATTTCGGTAATAAATATATCCAGGTTTACACGTAAGTCTTGTTCATTAACTTCATATCAACAAAGAATGCTAAGGAGTTTTTCATTCAGCTAATATTCAGTAATTTATAATGTTAAGCATTAGTGAATCATGATTAACTCATGTATATAATTGTTCACTTTGGATATTCATATTTTTGATAAATACATAAGATTACCAAAATCCTTAAACGTTCCTCTATATAATTTTTTCAACATTTACAGTTGTCACAGGTGCGCCATGTGTAGAATTAGTCTTCTATGATTTGCAGTTTGTCCTGCATGAGACGTCAGTTTGTGTAATCACTGTATTATTTATCCATTCCAGTTTGATTTACTGTAACGAGATTTAAATATTGGAGTTAAATTATAATTTGGAGAGAAGGTAAACAAATATATACACTAGCATTTTTTCTCAAATTTTAGCCTGCTAGAGTTTTCTAGCAGCTTCAAAAATACTTTTCTTTATATATATATATATATATATATATATATATATATATATATATATATATATATACATATATATATATATATATACGTATATATAAATTATATATATATATATATATATATATATATATATATATATATATATATATATATATATATATATATATATAGATATATATATACATATATATATATATATACATATATATATATATATATATATATATATATATATATATATATATATATATATATATATATATATATATATATATATATATAATATATATATAATATACATATAATATATTTATATATATATATTATATATATATATACATGTATATATATATATATATATATATATATATATATATATACATATATATATATATATATATATATATATATATATATATATATATATATATATATATATATATATACATATATATATATATATATATATATATATATATATATATATATATATATATATATATATATATATATATATATATTTATTTATTGTTATCTGTTTACAATAATGTTTTATCACTGATTTCATCATTGCTTAGTTAATCTTAAGTTAATTTTAAGCATGTCCGTAATGCTATGCATACAAGTGGCTTTGGCATGCTGCTCATACCTGTATTTTTTTGTACCTTTGTATGTTCAAATTATTAAATAAATAAATAAATAAATAAATATACATATATATATATATATATAAATACATATATATATATATATATATATATATATATATATATATATATATATATATATATATATATATATATCATAAAAATCTTTGAAAGGGTCCTAAGAAGCAAGATCACCACCCATCTAGAAACCCATCAGTTACACAACCCAGAGCAACATGGGTTTAGAACAGGTCGCTCCTGTCTGTCTCAACTATTGGATCACTACGACAAGGTCCTAGATGCACTAGAAGACAAAAAGAATGCAGATGTAATATATACAGACTTTGCAAAAGCCTTCGACAAGTGTGACCATGGCGTAATAGCGCACAAAATGCGTGCTAAAGGAATAACAGGAAAAGTCGGTCGATGGATCTATAATTTCCTCACTAACAGAACACAGAGAGTAGTAGTCAACAGAGTAAAGTCCGAGGCAGCTACGGTGAAAAGCTCTGTTCAACAAGGCACAGTACTCGCTCCCATCTTGTTCCTCATCCTCATATCTGACATAGACAAGGATGTCAGCCACAGCACCGTGTCTTCCTTTGCAGATGACACCCGAATCTGCATGACAGTGTCTTCCATTGCAGACACTGCAAGGCTCCAGGCGGACATCAACCAAATCTTTCAGTGGGCTGCAGAAAACAATATGAAGTTCAACGATGAGAAATTTCAATTACTCAGATATGGTAAACACGAGGAAATTAAATCTTCATCAGAGTACAAAACAAATTCTGGCCACAACATAGAGCGAAACACCAACGTCAAAGACCTGGGAGTGATCATGTCGGAGGATCTCACCTTCAAGGACCATAACATTGTATCAATCGCATCTGTTAGAAAAATGACAGGATGGATAATGAGAACCTTCAAAACTAGGGAGGCCAAGCCCATGATGACACTCTTCTATCTAGGCTGGAATATTGCTGCACACTAACAGCACCTTTCAAGGCAGGTGAAATTGCTGACCTAGAAAATGTACAGAGAACCTTCACGGCGCGCATAACGGAGATAAAACACCTCAATTACTGGGAGCGCTTGAGGTTCCTAAACCTGTATTCCCTGGAACGCAGGAGGGAGAGATACATGATACACCTGGAAAATCCTAGAGGGACTAGTACCGAACTTGCACACGAAAATCGCTCACTACGAAAGCAAAAGACTTGGCAGACGATGCAACATCCCCCAATGAAAAGCAGGGGTGTCACTAGCACGTTAAGAGACCATACAATAAGTGTCAGAGGCCCGAGACTGTTCAACTGCCTCCCAGCATACATAAGGGGGATTACCAACAGACCCCTGGCAGTTTTCAAGCTGGCACTGGACAAGCACCTAAAGTCGGTTCCTGACCAGCCGGGCTGTGGCTCGTACGTTGGTTTGCGTGCAGCCAGCAGTAACAGCCTGGTTGATCAGGCTCTGATGCACCAGGAGGCCTGGTCACAGACCGGGCCGCGGTGGCGTTGACCCTCGGAACTCTATCCAGGTAATACTCCAGGTAATAGGAACAGTTATTTGTAGCTTTTCTGTAAATTTTAAATTTGAATTCATTATTACCCTTAATAATTAAAACATCTATTGCATATATATATATATATATATATATATATATATATATATATATATATATATATATATATATATATATATATATATATATATATATATATATATATATCAGGTACCACCTCTAGAACTGTCATAGGGACCCTCATCCTCAGAGAAAAGAATAAAGTTGCTTCAGGGAAAACTCAAGGTTCTCCCTGAAGCTGTTTGAGAATTTTCTCCTACCACCCCCTATATTTCAGGTATGTTTTATTTAAAGACAAAATACATTGGCCAAACATTCACAAAAATATATCAGAAAGTAAAACAACATAGGTAACTCAGAGCTACATCTCGAATACTTGGTCCAGCTCCCCTGCGGTGGGCCGCGTGCCCAGAATGCTGCAGGCATTTCCTCTCTGGATCGCAACACTGAGTCTCTGAAAGAGGAAGCTGGTCGCCCTGTGGTCCTTGGTTTCTATGATGTATATATATATATATAAATATATATATATATATATATATATATATATATATACATATATATATGTGTGTGTGTGTGTGTGTGTGTGTGTGTGTGTGTTTGTGTGTGTGTGTGTGTGTGTGTGTGTGTGTGTGTGTGTGTGCGTGTGTGTGTGTGTGTGTGTGTGTGTGTGTGTGTGTGTGTGTGTGTGTGTGTGTGTGTGTGTGTGTGTGTGTGTGTGTGTGTGTGTGTGTGCAAAACAACCACTGTGAAAGAATACAGAAATTCCAAGCGATTTCGTGACTACTCACATTATCAAGGAACAATAATTGTTCCTTGATAATGTGAGTAGTCACAAAAGCGCTTGGAATTTTTGTATTCTTTCACAGTGGTTGTTTTGCATATTCTCAAATCACCTGTTTACTGTGATCTTATTGCATATACATATCCCTTCATAAATGTTACTTTTTCACACTCCAACAGCATATATATATATATATATATATATATATATATATATATATATATATATATATATATATATATACATATATATATATATATATTTATTTATTATCACACTGGCCGATTCCCACCAAGGCAGGGTGGCCCGAAAAAGAAAAACTTTCACCATCATTCACTCCATCACTGTCTTGCCACAAGGGTGCTTTACACTATAGTTTTTAAACTGCAACATTAACACCCCTCCTTCAGAGTGCAGGCACTGTACTTCCCATCTCCAGGACTCAAGTCCGGCCTGCCGGTTTCCCTGAACCCCTTCATAAATGTTACTTTGCTCACACTCCAACAGCACGTCAAGTATTAAAAACCATTTGTCTCCATTCACTCCTATCAAACGCGCTCACGCATGCCTGCTGGAAGTCCAAGCCCCTCGCACACAAAACCTCCTTTACGCCCTCCCTCCAACCTTTCCTAGGCCGACCCCTACCCCGCCTTCCTTCCACTACAGACTGATACACTCTTGAAGTCACTCTGTTTCGCTCAATTCTCTCTACATGTCCGAACCATCTCAACAACCCTTCCTCAGCCCTCTGGACAACAGTTTTGGTAATCCCACACCTCCTCCTAACTTCCAAACTACGAATTCTCTGCATTATATTCACACTACACATTGCCCTCAGACATGACATCTCCACTGCCTCCAGCCTTCTCCTCGCTGTAACATTCATCACCCATGCTTCACACCCATACAAGAGCGTTTCAAAGTTTATTCTCTATAAGGATTACAATGTTGATTTTACAGAAATTTGGTTATTGTGTGGTTTACATGTTGTAAAATAGTGATTACAGAGTGTACCACTAGAACGCTTAGCATGGCTAGGCATTTCGGGCAGACTTAGTTTTATTCTTAATTGTAAAATATTACAAATTATGAGGTAAGTTGGTATTATGGCTAAGTGACTAAATACTAGTTTGTGAGTTTAGCAATGTGAATGCTTTTGTTTTGGCACAGTACATAGTTTCAGTATTGGAGTATCACAGGATTCATTATTTTAAGATTGAGATTAATATTTCTGTTTATGGTCAAATGAGTGAGTGAGTGTAAGTGTGAACCACCAGGTGGTATTCGTGTAGTTAGTTGACGGGGTGTATCAGGGAGATAAGATGTTTTCTAATGGTAGTTTTGAAGGTGATGAATGTGTCTGCAGTTCTAGAGTTCTCAGGTAGGGTATTCCAGATTTTAGGGCCTTTGACATACATTGAATTTTTGTAAAGGTTTAGTCGGACACGGGGAATGTCGTAGAGATGTTTGTGTCTGGTGTTATGCCTGTGGGTTCTGTCACAACTATCAAGAAAGCGTTTTAGGTCAAGGTTGATATTAGAGTTTAAGGCCCTGTAGATGTAGATTGCACAGTAGTAAGTGTGGATGTACTGAACAGGGAGTAAGTTTAGGTCTATGAAGAGTGGGGGGGTGTGTTGCCAGGGATGGGATTTAGTGATTATTCTTACTGCAGCTTTTTGTTGGGTTATTATTGGCTTTAGGTGTGTTGCTGCAGTTGATCCCCAAGCACAAATAGCATAGGTGAGGTATGGATAAATAAGTGAGTGGTATAGTGTGAGAAGGGCATTTTGCGGCACGTAGTATCGTATCGTTGGTAAAACTATACTCTCATACATTCCCCTCTGCCTCCAAGGACAAAGTTCTTTGTCTCCACAGACTCCTAAGTGCACCACTCACCCTTTTCCCCTCATCAATTCTATGATTCACCTCATCTTTCATAGACCCATCCTCTGACACGTCCACTCCCAAATATATGAATACATTCACCTCCTCCATACTCTCTCCCTCCGATCTGATATCCAATCTTTCATCACCTAATCTTTCTGTTATCCTCATAACCTTACTCTTTCCTGTATTCACTTTCAATTTTCTTCTTTTGCACACCCTACCAAATTCATCCACCAATCTCTGCAACTTCTCTTCAGAATCTCCCAAGAGCACGGTGTCATCAGCAAAGAGCAACTGTGACAACTCCCACTTTATGTGTGATTCTTTATCTTTTAACTCCACGCCTCTTGACAAGACCCTCTCATTTACTTCTCTTACAACTCCATCTATAAATATATTAAACAACCACGGTGACATCACACATCCTTGTCTAAGGCCTACTTTTACTGGGAAATAATTTCCCTCTTTCCTACATACTCTAACTTGAGCCTCGCTATCCTCGTAAAAACTCTTCACTGCTTTCAGTAACCTACCTCCTACACCATACACCTGCAACATCTGCCACATTGCCCCCCTGTCCATTGATATATATACATATATATATGTATATATATATATATATATATATATATATATATACATATATATACATATATATATATATACATATATATATATACATATATATATATACATATATATATATACATATATACATATATATATATATATATATATATATATATATATATATATATATATATATATATATATATATATATATATATATATATATATATGTCGTGCCGAATAGGCAGAACTTGCGATCTTGGCTTAAACAGCAACGCTCATCTTGCTATATAGGACAAGTGAAAATTTGTGTACGCAATAATTTCGCCCAAATCATTCTGAACCAAACGAAAAAAATATATTTCACTGTGTTTGTTTAGTATTAAATAACTGTAAACAAATCTAAAATATATTTGGTTGAGTTAGGCTAAGATAAATTGCTCTTGTTATAATAAGGTTAGGCAAGTTTTCTAAGATTCTTTTGGTGCAAAATTAAAATTTTTTACATTAACATTAATGAAAAAAATATATCTTTAAACGTCTAAGAGAAAATTTTAGAAAGGACTTAATTTTAAATGAGTTCTTGCTAACTGACCAGTTTTACATATTTGGCACGACATATATATATATATATACATATATATATATATATATATATATATATATATATATATATATATATATATATATATATATATATATATATATATATATATATATATAAAGTAGTGAAAAATGCGGCTGAGCGGTGTATCCGGTTTAGGGCCTTCCACTGAGCGCACCCTTCCGGTTTAGGGGTGCGGCTGAGCGGTGTATCCGGTCTAGGACCTTCTTCTGAGGCATCCCCTTTTCACACCTAGGTGTTACTTCCGGTTTGACCTTGACCTCGCCCTCGAGACTACCTCACCCTTGACCCCCCAACCAATACCCCCGCCCACGACCCCCCTTCGCGACCCCCCGTCGCGCCGCGCGCCCGCCCGCGCGCCCGCCCGCGCGCCCGCCCGCGCCCTTCGCGACCCCCGCCCGCGCCTTCTGCTGCGCCTTCTGCAGCGTCGTCCGGATCGCCCCCGCGTCTCGAATTTTTTTCCGATTTTTTTCGATTTTGTTTTAATTTCATTTTCTTGTGCTCTCCATCTCCTCGGATCAAATTTTTAAGGTTCCCCCTCCCACTTTCACCCCCCACACCCCCATTTCCCCAAAATTTCTCAATATTACCAAGACTCGATCTCCTCGGATCAAATTTTCTCGATAATACCAAGACTCCATCTCCTCGGATCAAATTTTTTGGATTCCCCCCTATGGGGTTTTCGAAATTCCCCCTCCGACTTTCACCCCCAACCCCCAAAAATTTCTCAATATTACCAAGTTTTTGGATTCCCCCCTCTGGGGGTAAGCATGCTTACTACAGGTCTAAACAAGTCAAATGACCTAAGAAGGGTGTTTACTCGGCGGTCAGTGACGTCACGCGCACGCAGGTTGAAACTTGTCGACCCGGTTGAATCATGACGATCCTTTTAGTTCATTAAAGTTAATAAGAAGATATAGTACCTACATCATAGGGAAAACATTTTCATCATCAGAAAGACACATTTCAGGATAACACTAATACACAATATTTTTTTCATTATTTATTTATTATACAGCCATTACAATTCTGGTAATACAAACAAATACAGTTTCATTGAAAAAAGCTACAATTCATTGACTAAAATCAACGTAGAGTAATTTTTCTTCTCTTGTAGAATTTCTGTGCATTTTGTTCAGGGTCGTCGTCTTCTTCCTCATCTGTTATACAATAAACTTCTGGGGGGGAAGCTGGTGGATAATAAATGGGGGAATCCTCATCCGGGGAAGCTGGTGGATAATTTATGGGGGAAGCTGACGGATAATTTATGAGGGAATCATCATCCATACATGAAGTAGGTTGGGAATTTGTCATAAAATATTCCATCTCGCTCCATACGCATTTATCGCAATTCGCAAATTCTCGATTAGAAGAAGAATAAGGCATATCTTTAAATGCATTAAAAAGTTTTATTGGTTAATACCTGGAGTTTACCTGGAGAGAGTTCCGGGGGTCAACGCCCCCGCGGCCCGGTCTGTGACCAGGCCTCCTGGTGGATCAGAGCCTGATCAACCAGGCTGTTGCTGCTGGCTGCACGCAAACCAACGTACGAGCCACAACCCGGCTGATCCGGAACTGACTTTAGGTGCTTGTCCAGTGCCAGCTTGAAGACTGCCAGGGGTCTGTTGGTAATCCCCCTTATGTGTGCTGGGAGGCAGTTGAACAGTCTCGGGCCCCTGACACTTATTGTATGGTCTCTTAACGTGCTAGTGACACCCCTGCTTTTCATTGGGGGGATGGTGCATCGTCTGCCAAGTCTTTTGCTTTCGTAGTGAGTGATTTTCGTGTGCAAGTTCGGTACTAGTCCCTCTAGGATTTTCCAGGTGTATATAAGCATGTATCTCTCCCTCCTGCGTTCCAGGGAATACAGGTTTAGGAACCTCAAGCGCTCCCAATAATTGAGGTGTTTTATCTCCGTTATGCGCGCCGTGAAAGTTCTCTGTACATTTTCTAGGTCGGCAATTTCACCTGCCTTGAAAGGTGCTGTTAGTGTGCAGCAATATTCCAGCCTAGATAGAACAAGTGACTTGAAGAGTGTCATCATGGGCTTGGCCTCCCTAGTTTTGAAGGTTCTCATTATCCATCCTGTCATTTTTCTAGCAGATGCGATTGATACAATGTTATGGTCTTTGAAGGTGAGATCCTCCGACATGATCACTCCCAGGTCTTTGACGTTGGTGTTTCGCTCTATTTTGTGGCCAGAATTTGTTTTGTACTCTGATGAAGATTTAATTTCCTCATGTTTACCATATCTGAGTAATTGAAATTTCTCATCGTTGAACTTCATATTGTTTTCTGCAGCCCACTGAAAGATTTGGTTGATGTCCGCCTGGAGCTTTGCAGTGTCTGCAATGGAAGACACTGTCATGCAGATTCGGGTGTCATCTGCAAAGGAAGACACGGTGCTGTGGCTGACATCCTTGTCTATGTCGGATATGAGGATGAGGAACAAGATGGGAGCGAGTACTGTGCCTTGTGGAACACTTCTAAAATCATTTATGTGTAAAAAAGATTTTTTCAATATTCACTTACCATTTACCGCAGGAGGATTATTCCGACATACACAGGGATGCAGTCTTCTCTCCTCCTCGCAGATACCTCCAACGGGATACTGAATTGGATTCATCCTTGACCCTACTTGAATGACAGTAGATCCAAACAGTGACCCCAGCACGGGCATTTATAGCAGCGTTATGACCTTTCGCCCCGACTCTAACCTTTTCGCCCCGACTCTAAACGCCTCTACCCACCGTATTATATTTCCAATATTTTACACAGATTTTCATAATTCCAGGTTGAATTATTACCAAATACACTTGAACATGAAGGTATATTGAAATGCTCATATGCATATTTCAATATAAATTGATCATTCTTTAATTTATTTCTACCAAAATCTTTAAACAAATATGGTATAATTTTCTTTACGCTATAATTTGTTAACTTATACACAAAATATATAGCATATAAGACGCACACCAATGATTTTTCATGTTGAATCCTCTGATTAATACCGTACATGAAATTTCTCTTGTATATAATTTTCTCATATATATTTGTATAATGTTTTAAATCCACCCCGAAACTATCTAAATATAATAATATGTGTTTGTTCACATATATAGTAATCCAATGACCAATATTTTCATCTTGATCGTTCAATATATTAATGATGAAAATTACCGGCTTATCTTTTATCCTCATAATAACTTCATTTATATTATTTGCGGCAAAACATCCCAAATACGAGGCATATCTTCCCGTATGATGTTTCAAGGCAATATTTATCTCTTCACAATTCATGATCTATACTCGCGTATGCACTATCACTGTTCTATTTTCATTTATATTTAAAATCGCATTAGTTTCACCAAACATCAGACAAATTCTATTCTCATCTTTCGGTTTACCAAATGTCATATCTATTCTCAAATTACCATTCTTCTCGACAGATATAGCATTCTTAACCTGTTCACTTCTCAGGTCAACACCTAATATAGTTCTGCCTTGGAGAAAACTCTTATATGTAATCAGATGATCAGTCTCCAAACCCAGAGATTTCAAGGTAGCGTAATATAACCTACTCGCGTGGGTAGGAAACTTACAGTCAATATTAAGAATCATTTCTGAATTAATTGTAACCCCGAAATGATTCAAATCTTCATGTTGAAAATATAATGGATTAAAATTATATCCTCCATCATATGTCTTCATATCAACTAATATAATAAATATCTTATCGGGTATGACTTGTCCCCAAGGATTATCTGCGATCAATTGTGTTTGATTAGATGTCAGAATATATGATTTAAATAATGTCTTCTTGAACAGATATTCACACCCCTGCGGGTTTGCCCTCATGCTTGAATTCAATGCAATTAATGCATTCGTATACGGAATAACTTTATCGATCCATAATTTAATGGAATTAATATTATATTTATATGTTTTTCCGCTTAATGGAGTCATAATTACCCATGCGGGTGAATGCAATTCAAGTCTCAATCGACATTCGACACTATCCAGGATATATTCGTGAAAACTACTCACATCCAGCATCAAAGGGAAACAAGTATTCACTTCATTCGTTAATTTACCTTCGTCTTTCTTAATATCATCTAAATCAGCTGTTGTAATAGTACTACTTGCTGTGTCTTTATTACGAAAGAATGCTATTCTTCCCAATGTATCTAATTTTGATGGGGATAAATGCTTAAGCAGTTTAATATAACCCGTATATGAATAAAATGGATTCGATTCTATAAGTTGTTCATTGAGATACAAACACACAGATTTGAATATTGTCTGACTTATAGAGTTCACAAATATGACCTTATCATCATCTCCCAGTGCACTCCCATCCTCATTTGATATATTTATGTTCATTTCCAAGGCCAGACTCGTTAAATCTAAAAAATGACCTTCTGAACTTTGTATTCTAAATTCGAGAAATTTATCAGATCCTTGATTTACTGGTAATACTTCACATGTGCGTCTAGCTGCTATTGAGGATTCAATAATGGCATGTCCTGGTAATTTTGGGAATCCATCAGTTATGGAATGAGAATAAGTGGGGACGGGGGCGTTGAGCCCCCCTGGTGTAACGTATAGAGCACCAGCCGACATACTAACAATATGACAGTTAACAATAAACTAAAATTAATTAAATATTCCACTTTCTTTTATTATTAAATTTCAATCGTTTCAAACCAATCTTTCTACTTCCTCCGGATAATAACTTCTGTCCGACACCCTTCAATGTTTCTACGCCTCTATTTCTCGCAGAATTTTTCAATGCAATACCATTATTAACATCGTTCAACACATTTTGCCCGTATTGTAATACTCCCGGAGCAAAGGTATTCAATAAGAATGGTAATGCTTTTCTGGCCATCCCACCGAGAAATGACAATAATCCTCCGCCCCTCCCTCTAGCTTTATATAATATAATATCATCTAAACCTCCCCCTTTCACCCTCGAAGTATCAAAGAGTTTCAGGAATGATTCCACTGAAGGAGGGGAGAAACTGGTTCTCATCTTGACGGTTCGTTCAATATTAACTCAACTTGATCATTCACTCTCGTTTTATAGGTCTTAAATGTAGTACACATACAGTAGAACACTTGTCATTATATTGAATTAACCTTCCTTTCTGATCAGCGAGCTTAATACTCACTTGATCAATTATCTTTTTATTAAGTGGTTTGTACATTGTGGGATCATAATTAGATCTTAATGTATTAATATCAACTACTCCCAAAAGAGATACCAACTGATCGCCAAAATTAATGGGATCAATCAAATCACTATATATTAACATATAATTAATACCTGATTCAGGATCGGGTGGGTTTACCGCCTTCACACCAGACTCGTTAAAAATAATCTCTTTTTTATTGGTAAAGACATACAAAATTTCATTACCTGAGAACCCTAACATATCGCTTCCTTCTTTATCAAATTCCAACCCCACATAACCGCTAGTAATATCAGAAGGTAGTATAATTTTTTTTTTCAAGTTAATAACCACTCTGTTTATTCCTGGATGATATGTGAACACAATTGAGTTTTTGGGGATGATAATACCCGTTATCTTTTTAACTGCTATTAGCAGATTTACATTAATATCCTCATTTATTGCCTCTAAAATCCTTGTCATATCACCTCCAATAATTTTGCTCATATCAATTTTATGCATATATTTATTTACTGTAGATTTCTCATATGTAATACATATCTTCAAATTCTTTTGCGGTATATAATGCGTCTTGGGGTAAATTATATTTTTCAGAGCAACCTCATAATCAATTTTATTATCTAATATAATGGGGTCATATAATTTATTAATGAAAGCCGAAGGTGTATTGGCGGGAAATAAATCGAGACTTGAATCGCTACAGACGTATAGAAGACGTTCAGCCATCTCCACACTCTTATAACACACACTGAGTAAAAACATAACATCACAGAGTTTATATACTCACCTAATATGTTATCCACGATGATTCCTCTCTCCTTACACCGCCTCCTTTATGTAATAATTGTTTTCTCACTTTTGTATTCCTCACAAAATCAAAATGTATACCTGATATATTTAATAAATGCTTTATTTCTGTTAAGTAATCAGAATCGATTCTTCTCGCTGATTTCACATTATTTTCTGATAAAACATTTAATATTTCAATAATATTACGTCCAGTAATGGGGGTAAGAAGGTCACCATTCTCATCCCAACTCACCAAAGGATTTCTTTGCAATAATACCAACATTGATTTCACATATTCTATATTTCTCGCACTCACTCTTATGTGCATGAATCTTGACAAATCTGGGGTTTTCTGAGGTTTCACCGAGGTGAGAGCAGGTGGGTTGACCTGCCTAGCGGGAGTAGTCTTAAACTTGCGTTTAACACCACGCTTCAAGCATGCACCACCACCACCTCCTTCTAAATTCTCATCACCCTCCGATTTTACTAACTCGAGAGGTTTCCGATTCATAACTGAAGTTGGTACAAGATAAAATTCTTTCATGATTTATTAAACAATCTCGAAATAATATTTACTGCTAGAGGTAATATAATGCCAAGAAGATTTCCACCTCTGATACTCAGCAAATATTTCTTTTTACGCTGAAAACCGATTTTCTTACAAGCTAGTGATTTAATCTCGTTCTTGTACTTTTTAAATATTTTAGGGTCTAATGGTATTTTATTCTTAATCAAATTCTTGAAAATCTCACTGATACAACTTATGTGTGTTTTCTTAAACTGTTGTAATAAACTCTTCCGATGATTGCGTGGGAGACTATTAAGTAATGTAATTAATTCTTTAAATTTTTCTAATAATGATTTTTTCATTGTACCTTCAACAAATCTCCTTCTTTGACCCACGAATTAAAAGTGGAATCATAACCTTTATAAGATACCAAATAATGCGTAATTCCACCAATTTTTTTTTCGTTTCAATACTCTGTCGATAATATATTCTGGAGGTGGTATGACTGGGGTCAATTCTTCGCGATAAAATGTTCCTTTAATCTTTTCACCTTTCAAATCTTTCAAATGATATGTTGTTATAGGTTGAGAATTATTAATTCTATATATTTTAAATATTTCCTCTGTATTTTGTGTGTGAAACCCTCGGTTAAACGCGGATGATCTGCTAAGAGTCACTCTTGTTGTGTCTCCAACAGCCAATTTCTTACTGATTCGTTTCTTATTGGATCTTCCATTTTTATAATTTATCCGAAACTGATTCCTTATATCATTCAATGACGTAATACCATGGACTTGCAATGGGGTTTTACCGCCAATCCCCGAGTGCGGAGTTGAATTATACGCATCTACTAATTCATTTAACACTTTTGAATAATTAAATGTATTGGCACTTGTCATATACTTGTATAATTTACGTTTCATCGTTTGCAAGCCTCTCTCTGCAATGGAAGCTTTTGTTTCTTTCGAAAATACATGATATAACTTTATATGCTTACTCTGGAGATAATTCTGTACCTGTTTATTTAGAAACTCCCTGCCTTTATCTGTAAATAATCTCGATATATTCTTCGCCTTTTCATTCTCCAATATGTTTTGTAATGCATGTAAAGTGCTCGGTCCGTCTTTCTTTTTCATGAGTACTGCTTGTAAATATCTTGAAAAAACATCGATACACACGAGAATGTATTTATATCCATCATTATATCTGGATAATTTAGACATATCACCCAAATCACAGGTTAATATCACTCTGGGTTTAGGAGCAATTATTTTCCTACGAGGAAACTTCTTAGGTTTAAGAACGTATAAAGTATATGATCTTTCTGAATTTAAGAAATTTCTGACCTCTTTCAAGGTTATGGACGGATCGATCTTTTTTACAGCTGTATATAAACTGTTTACACCAGAGAATGACCCAGCAGAACCAGGATCTCTATAAACCTTTTCAATTAATTTTGCTCGCTCCATTGGTATACAATTTCGTAGGAATCCTGCCGTAACACATTGGTTCGCAACTGTAATGCTTCTGGTGTATTTAATGCAAGGTCTATGAATAAATAACCAAAGGGTGATCGTTTTATAGCAGATTTATATATATTTACAAATTCCTTATTTTTTCCGAACACTTGTCGCCCCAGAATCTCTACTTGTCCAAGATCCCTCATTTTAAATAAAGCAAAATGCGTGGCGTTTAAAGCCATGGTACGACTATATCGTCCTCCGTGAAATATATTTTGAGTAATCAGAATAATGCTTATATTATGATGTCTACCTTTAGTAAAACATTCGAGAATAATTTCACTGTTACCAGCTTTTAAAAATAGATCATCAACAATAATTATTGTATTTTCATCAGGTGATGCAATGACATTCTGCGGGTCGATAATATCTTTACTTAATGTTAATTTATGAGATATCTCTGAATCTTGTTCTAAGGGATGTGATGTCACCCCGCATATTATAATGTTATGAAATTTCTCATGGTATAACTTTATTAATTTTGATGTGAAATAAGATTTGCCACTATTCGAATAACCGGCAATGATAATCCTTGATGGATAACGAAATATATCAACGTCAGCAGATGTGTATGTTGTCAAGTTCAACATCTTCCCCTTATTATTTTAAAATGAACTAAAAGCTTCCTCTCTTTAAGTTGAATGAACTAAAAAGGGTGTTTACCATAGAGAGGCGTCTTGTACACTGTAAGTGTTAATGGGTTTTCAAGATATATAATACTTTTAGTTCAATAAGGGGACGCAGTTAATGTGGAGCGGGACTGCCTCATCAAAATTAGTTACTTTAGGGTGGCGATTGACTGACCTGTGTTGACCCAGGTGTGATTTTCTACCTTGGGTGTGAACCGCATTACATTGTGGCGTCGGGGGAAGGGGTGGCCCAGGTGTTATGTTCTACCTTGGGTGTGAATCGCATTACATGCCGTCTGTCTGACCTGTGTTGACCCAGGTGTGATTTTCTACCTTGGGTGTGAACCGCATTACATGCCATCTGTCTGACCTGAGTTGACGCAGATGTTCGGTAAGGAGATGGCCGTGTGATTTTCTACCTTGGGTGTGAATCGCATTTCATGGTGTCTGTCTGTCCTGAGTTGACGCAGGTGTAGGGTAAGGAGATGACCGTGTGATTTTCTACCTTGGGTGTGAACCGCATTACATGGTGGCGTCGGAGGGGGGGGGAGGGGTGTACAAAAATCATGACGCAATACTTTTGGGGTAAAGTATATAAGCTCAATGAGTCTCTCAGAGCGAGGATTGTGTTTCCATCCGTCAAGCCTGACTGACCTCATCTTCCCCACAGTATTCCTCTCATTAAGTTAAAGGACCTCATCTTTTCCAACCTCACATCATGGAGAAAGGTAAGTTGTACTTAGAAAATTCTTGTTTTTTTTTACATGTTTAATGATTTAGGATAATTTTTGTTGAAGCATACGAGTGAAATTTGGGTTAATTTTTGTTGAAGCATACGAGTGAAATTTGGGTTAATTTTTGTTGAAGCATACGAGTGAAATTTGGGTTAATTTTTGTTGAAGCATACGAGTGAAATTTTTACTGGGTTAGTGTGTTAATAAGTGAAATTCTTAACAGGGGATAACATATATTCGAAATACTTGGAAGCATTGGTGAAGAGAAGATTATCGATTAGAAGGAGGCGTTCGTTGGTAATCGAGAAAGGCGGTGTACAACGCAATGAAAGGTTGTTGCAATTGGATAATGAGTGGGCACGTGTAGATGCTTTATGGAAGAAGGCTATAGAAACAGGTATGTATCCAATTGTGATCTTTTTGTTGTGAAAATGTGCTAGTCACTCGAGAAAAAGATTTTGTTCTATTCATTGAAATCTTAATATTTTGGGTTATGAATTGGATATCCTCTGTTCATTGAAATCTTAATATGTAAAATACTTTTTTTTTTCCTCTGTTCATTGAAATCTTAATAGTTATGAATTGGATATACTTTTATATATATTTTTCCTCTGTTCATTGAAATCTTAATATTTTTTGGGTTATGAATTGGATATACTTTTTTCCTCTGCAGGAAATACACCTGGTAGTGTTGTGTCTGCACAGCTTGGTGGTGAGAGTGCTAGTGTTGGTACCTCACAATGCGGAGGTGCGGATACTTCTGCCCCCATTAATGATGAGAGAGCAACTACCTCGCATGACGTGTCTGACAGTAATGATAATAGTGAAGATGAGAGCCCAGAAGTTATTACATATATCCAGAATTTTAGAGGTAGACATACAGTGAGGAAATATAGTGTTCCTTCAACTTATAACAGAGAGTTAAGAATGTATTTACATGTTTATAGGGATTATTTTATAGAACAGATGCGAGATATGTATGATAGATCGCCTCTAGCAATGTCGCTCAGAATCCACCCAATTATAGTTATAAGGACATTACGTCAAAACATATCGGGTGATGATCAAAATGGACAATTTGTGATAAATTTAGCGTTTGAGTTAGTAAGTGAAGAGGAAATCTCTGAAGTATTTGATCGATGGGTGGGAACAATATTAGAAAGATACGAGTCAGAGTTGCAAGATCAGGAAGGATCTGGCTGGATCATAGATCAAATCGAATCTTTCAGTATCGAATATGTTAAAGTAGAATTCAGAGTGGGAGTGGGATCATATGTGGCATATCCCGAGAAACTGCGAGGGAACCAATATGTATTTAATCCAGAGATTAATGATGGGTTATGTGTACTGCGTGCTTTTGCTGCCTATCAATGTCATAAAAAGAACATGTCATGGCGTGATATTCGCAGAGCAGTTAATACTAAGAGAGGTTGTCTTAATCATGCAAAAACTTCTATAGATGATTTCCCCATTACGCGTGATAAGTTAGGTATATTAGAGAAGGAAAATAAAGTGTCATTATATGTTTATCAATTAAGAAAGGATCAAGATAGGACATTTATGGCTATGTGTCGTAAGGGGAATAAGAAATATAAGGACATTATGTGTGCGTTATTGTTGAATGAAAGACATTTGGTTTTAATCAAAGATTTTGACGGGTATGTTAGAACGATAATGAAGGATCGTGATGTAAAGAAGCACTGTCATAGTTGTTTGATGAAGTTGAATACACAGGAAGAGTTAGATATCCACGAAGATGGATGTAAAATCAATCAGGTTCTCGTATTCCCCCCGGAAGGAACAACAGTACACTTTGAAAATTTTAGTCATACACATTCCAACGAATATATCGGTGTATTTGATTTCGAATGTGCATTAGACACCACTCTCCCGGCAGGTAAAATTGAGTCTCGTCATAAAGCCATTGCCTATTGTTATATTATATTTGATCGCAAAGGAGAAATAGTGTGTATAAAGAGTTATAAGGGGGAGGATGCTGTTAATCATTTCATTTTAAATGTTAGTGGTGAATGGAATAAAATAAAGTATAGAAGACAGTATCATGAAATCCATATGACAGAGGAGGATGAGATGAGACATGATTCTCAGAACACTTGTGAATTATGTGGTAACACCTTCAAAAAACCCAAAGACAAACATAAACACCATGACCATACTTTAAATTTCAATAATTATATTGGAGCCTATTGTGCACGTTGTAATATGCAGTGTAAAGACAAGAGAGAGAAATTATTGCTTTTTTGTCATAACATATCGTATGATTTAGGAATAATTTTAAAGGAATTGAATGTTGATAAATATAACGTTGAAATTCATTCGAAACAAGGATTCAAATTCTTGAAAGTAGAGATAGGTAAGGTTAGGTTTCAGGATTCACTGTCTTTATTGAATGGATCTCTTTCCACGTTAGCAGAACAACATATCAAGGCAGGTAAATCCCTGAAATATACAGAGACTATTCTGAAAGATGTGCCTCGAGATGTCTTACCTTTATTATGTAAAGGAAAACAAATTTTGTGTTATGATTATATTGATAGTTTAAAGAAGCTCGATGAAACAAAATTACCGAGTAAAGATCATTTTTTTAATTCTTTGAGAAATAGCGCTATCAGCCAAGAAGATTATGAACATGCATTGAAAGTGTTTGAGTTGGGTAAATGTAAGACTTTAGGAGATTACTTGATGTTATATCTCAAGACAGATGTTGGTTTGTTAGCCGATGTCTTCATGGAGTGGCGTAAAACACTCAAAGATATTTATAAGCTAGACGTTAGTAATTATATAAGTTTACCATCATTCAGTTGGGATGCATTCCTATTGAAAACTAATGTAAGATTAGATATGATATATTCCCATGAATTATATGACTTGATTAAAAGGAATCTCAGAGGAGGGTTTACGTGCGCAATTAATCAGTATTCTAAAGCAGATAATCCCCTAATTAACCCTAATTTTGATGTTGAGAGTGGAATGGGCACTCATATTCTATATCTAGATTTCAATTCTTTGTATGCTAGTGCGATGGTTGAAGCTCTTCCACAGAATGGTATCAGAAAATTATCGAATGACGAGAAGAATGCTATCCTCGATGTGGGATTAAGTAATGTTTCCTGTGAAGGTCAAAAGGGATATTGGATAGAATGTGATACCAAGCACATATCCCCCGAGGTAGCTAGACTCACTGATGAACTTCCTTTAATATTATCACACATGAATATATCAGAAGAGATGTTATCTCCTTATTGTGAATCTATATTGAAAAATGAAGGTAGAAAGATCCCCAAATCTAATGGGAAATTAGTGGGCAGTCATTTATCTCAGAAAAATTATTTGATCAGTCTAGAATTGTTACAGTTATTACTGGAACTTGGGTTAGAGGTGGAAAAGGTTCATACCATATATGAATATACACAGACAAAATTTTTAGAACCTTTCATATCAACTAATATTGCACAGAGAACAGCTACAAGATGTCCTATCAAGTCAAAAGCCTTCAAATTAACTAATAACGCCATATATGGGAAATCATTGCTGAATATTACAAAGTATGCTGAGAAATATAGATATATCAATAATGAGAAAGCATTTATTAGAGCGAGTAAAGATCCTTTGTTAAAAAATATCACACATTTAAATCAAGATAGAGTGATTTGCACATTCAATAAAGATATATTAGAAGTTAAGCAACCACTTTATCTCGGTTTTCAAATTCTTGAGATAGCTAAAAAGAAATTGTATCATTTTTGGTATAAAGTTTTAAAACAGCATTATGGTGATGATGTAAGACTTCTTTATACCGATACTGACTCGTATATTTTTAGCTTGAAATGTAAAGATTTGTACACCGAGTTAAAAAGTGAACCATTGTTAGGTTATATGGATTTTTCAAATTTCAGTCCTGAGCATCCCTTATATGATGATAGTAGAAAAGGGGAGCTGGGGTTATTGAAATCTGAAATGTGTGATAACCATATTAGCGAGTTGATAGCCCTGAAAGCTAAAATGTATTCTGTCAAGATTGCTGGAAGATCAACTACTGTCAGCAGAGCCAAGGGTATTCCTTCGCAATTTATGCCATTATTAACACATGCAAGATATAAGAATGTTTTATCAAATGCAGATAGAGAATTATTCACGTGTAAGTCTATAAGTAATGTAAAAGGTGAAATATGTACGGTAAGAATTAATAAGAGAGGTTTGTCAGCCTTTGATGATAAAAGATATCATTTGAATACTAATGAATCCTTGGCTTATGGACACCCTGATATTCCACCATCTAAACGTAGGAGAATAGAGTGATGTATTACCAGAAATGGCTGTATAATAAATAATGAAAAAAAATAATTGTGTATTAGTGTTATCCTGAAATGTGTCTTTCTGTGAAAAAAATATTGTGTATTAGTGTTATCCTGAAATGTGTCTTTCTGATGATGAAAAAAATGGGGTTAAGAGTGAAAATGTTTTCCCTATGATGTAGGTACTATGTCCCCTTATTAACTTTAATGAACTAAAAGGCTCGACAAGTTTCAGCTTGTGTGCGCGGTCATCGCGTGACGTCACTGACATAGGGTCGACCTGATTCAACCTGTGTGCGCGTGACGTCACTGACCGCCGAGTAAACACCCTTCTTAGGCCATTTGACTTGTTTAGACCTGTAGTAAGAGAGAGCACCATAGGAGGAGTTCACTTGAATACTTACCCCAGAGGGGGGGAATCCAAAAAACTTGATCCGAGGAGATCATAAGAATTTCGAAACCCCATAGGGGGATCCAAAAACCTTGATCCAAGGAGATCATAAGAATTTCGAAAACCCCCATAGGGGGGAATCCAAAACTTGCATTATCGAGAAATTTTTGGGATGGGGGTGAAAGTGGGAGGGGCAATCCAAAAACTTGATTCGAGGAGATGGAGAATTTCGAAACCCCCATAGGGGGGAATCCAAAACTTGTATTATCGAGAAAAATTTGAGGTGGGGGTTGGGGGTGGAAGGAGGGACAATCCAAAAAAAAACCCATAGGGAGGATCCAAAGAAAAAACTTGATCCGAGGAGATGGAGACTTTGATTTCGAGAAATTTTGGGATGGGGGTGAAAGTGAGAGGGGGAACCTCAAAAATTTGATCCGAGGAGATGGAGAGCACAAGAAAATGAAATTCAAAAAAAAATCGAAAAAAATCGGAAAAAAATTCGAGACGCGGGGGCGATCCGGACGACGCTGCAGAAGGCGCAGCAGAAGGCGCGGGCGGGGGTCGCGAAGGGCGCGGGCGGGGGTCGCGAAGGGCGCGGGCGGGCGCGCGGCGCGACGGGGGGTCGCGAAGGGGGGGGGGTCGTGGGCGGGGGTAATGGTTGGGGGGTCAAGGGTGAGGTAGTCTCGAGGGCGAGGTCAAGGTCAAATCGGAAGTAACACCTAGGTGTGAAAAGGGGACCCTCCACCCTAGACCGGATAGCTGCACTCCTGGATACCTCGCTCAGCCGCACCCCTAAACCGGATACCTCGCTCAGCCGCACCCCTAAACCGGATACCTCGCTCAGCCGCACCCCTAAACCGGATACCTCGCTCAGCCACACCCCTAAACCGGATACCTCGCTCAGCCGCACCCCTAAAACCGGATACCGCGCTCAGCCGCACCCCTAAAAACCGGATACCTCGCTCAGCCGCTTTTTTGACTACTCGCTCAGCCGCACCCCTAAAAACCGGATACCTCGCTCAGCCGCTTTTTTGACTACTTATATATATATATATATATATATATATATTATATATATATATATATTATATATATTACATATATATATTATATATATATATATATATATATATATATATATATATATTATATATATTACAGATATTATATATATTATATATATTATATTATATATATATATTATATATATATATATATATATATATATATATATATATATATATATATATATATATATATATATATATATATATATATATATATATAAATGTTGGTGAGTGGTGGTGGTAGTGAGGAAGACGGCCAGTGGAGGTGTGGGGGAGTACAAGGCCTACACTGTATATGAGTACCGGCCAAGATTGTCGTACATACAAACCTCGAAAAGCTCTTATAAAAACATCTATATCCAGCACCATGCACCATGCTTCCAGTTAAAGTGGAACTGATTGTGTCGATGCATGGACTTTTTAAAGGCTTATGTTATGGAAAAACAATGTGAAATTAATGTTAACGAGGGAGTGACCAGTCAGTGCATCCACCCCCACGTCACGGGGGTGGGTGGAAGAGGTGGGATGTGTAACTAGATGGTGAGTGAACACATTGGTTCAGCAGTGCCCATACCCACATTGTTCATAGTGTACATGGGAAACAAATAAAGTTGTGTGTATTGTAAGACAGTGTGAATAATATATAGTGTGCAAGTCCATGTGTATTGTACTCCCCGGGATAACCCCACTCAACCTGTGCCTCCCCCACCTAATTCCCAAGGGAAGTTTTCCCCTTCCCCTCCCGGCCCCTCAAACTCCACCAGGCCACCACGGTCAAGTTCACTACCTTCCACGCACCATACCCACCCAGCATGTCATATTCCACTCCTATTGTCTAGTCTAGCAGATGGATGCCAACCAGGAGGAAGCAAGCAGCCAGGGAAATGGCACGGCTGGCAATACTAGGAGAGGCAAGTGTCGGTCATGCTTACAGCTTCGTTGTCTCAACTCTAATGGTTTCCTCCGCAAACACGGTAGTTGCCCTGGTTCAGGATGTCCTCCTGTGGAAAGTGATGATCCAGAGCCACCTCAGGCACCTGAACCCACTCCAACAGATTTTATCTCATCAGACAATCTCTTGGAAGCAATTAAAGCAACAGGTACGAGGACACTCACACATATTCCCAAAGCAGCCCGTCCACACGCAGCTGGGAAACTTACAGACCTCCTGAAAAAAGTAAACGATGGTTCCACTATCTTAAATGCTCCACCAACCATCAAGGCATGGCAAAACTTGCTACTTTTTGGCAATGTCTGCTTAGCTGTGCCGGAAAGAAGGGGAAAGAGGCTAGCCTCAATGATAATTAAATCCTTAAGAGATTTTCCTAGAGTTGATAACCTCATTCACCTTCCCCGTCAACACAAAAAAGGGAGAGGCAGAACCCCCACTCACTCTACTGACAGTGAAAAAGTCAGAGTCCAGGTGAGCAAGAAAATTGAAGAGGGCAACACAGTGGGGGCAATGAGAATTATTACCAGTGAAGATACAGTTGCTCCCAGGGATGCTGACACGGCTGAAGCACTTAGAGGAAAGCACCCTGCCAGGGAAACCAGTGCCACCAACAGTTCCAACACCTCTGTCCCCACTATGGAACCATTGATTGTGGAAGACTCAGACATTTACAAAGCAATAATGTCGTTCCCATCTGGCTCTGCTGGGGGTTACACTGGAATAAGGCCACAGCATTTAAAGGAAATGGTTAATCCAGTTATTGGGGAAATTGCAGAGACACTGCTTTCAGAGATCACAAGGTTCATCAACAATTCCTTGGCTGGTCTGATTCCTGATGAAATTAAACCTTTCTTTCTTGGTGCAACACTTTGTGCACTTAAAAAGAAGGATGGAGGAATTCGGCCAATTGCAGTAGGCAACACATTACGCCGCCTCGTATCCAAAGCTGCTGTCCGAAGTATTCGTGCACAGGCAGCCATGATGCTTCAACCAAACCAGCTTGGCTTTGGGGTCTCTCAAGGAAGTGAAGCAGCGGTTCATGCAACAAGGGCATATATCAACGACCTGCCTGAGGACAATGCAGTGGTAAAATTAGATTTCAAGAATGCGTTCAATCTCCTGAAAAGAGACGTGGTATTAGCAGCAGTACAAGAACATTTCCCTGGTCTCTTCCCTTTTGTTTCAGCTGGGTATAGCAAGGAATCAATGCTTCTCTTTGGAGAGCATGAAATCACATCATCGGAGGGTGTCCAACAAGGAGATCCTCTTGCACCATTTCTCTTCTGTATTGCAGTTAGGGAAATCACAGTCAGACTGACCAGCGAGCTAAACATCTGGTTCCTAGATGATGGCACACTAGCAGGTACAAAGGAGTCCCTCCTACATGACCTTACACAGGTAATGACACGGGGACAGGAAATGGGTCTCATCCTGAATCCATCCAAATGTGAAATCATCTCAGTCAACAAGTGATAAATGCAGTGAGATCAAAACTACTAGGAGCAGCAGTCATTGCCCCCACAAATAGTGTCTTGCTAGGAGCACCTCTGGGAAGCAATGCCATTGATACAATTCTCAGGAAGAAATTGGAAGAGTTAAGGAGAATGGAACAACGAATAGGCAATCTGGACACCCACGATGCCTTGTACCTTCTCACGAAGTGCTTGAGTCTGCCCAGGTTGACATATTTCCTAAGATGTGCACCTTCATATGATAACCCTATACTGCACGAATATGACAGTATTCTGAGGCAGATTTTTACGAAAGTACTTAACCTTACTCTAGAAGACGGGCAGTGGAACCAAGCTACACTTCCAGTCAGACTAGGAGGCATTGGTGTCCGCAAGTCATCACAGATTGCGTTACCTGCTTTTCTGTCCTCGTGTATTGCATCCAGAGAGCTTGTAGCAGCGATTCTCCCTGAACATCTTAGGGACAAGATTGGAGCCCAGGACCAAAAATTAATTGACGGAGCAATGATCTGGGATAATCTAACGGGCTCAGAAACCAGACCTGCTCCCCCCAACAACTACAAACAATCGCACTGGGATGGTCCAATAGTGGAAAATATAGCCTCAACGATGCTTCAGAGTGTGTCAGGGAAGGATAGAGCCCGCCTCCTGGCAGTGAGAGCCCCTCATGCTGGGGACTTTCTGTTGGCTGTTCCCAACTCCAGCCTTGGCACACGCCTCGACCCACAGACCATCCGCATCGGTGTTGCCCTTCGACTTGCCGCCCCTATTCTCGCCGAACACAGGTGTATTTGTGGCAGTGAAGCAGCAGACCGATTCGGGTACCATGGTCTTGTGTGCCGTAAATCCGAGGGAAAGATTGCAAGACATGAGGAGGTTAATAACATTATCAAGAGGAGCCTCACAACAGCTGGATGCCCAGCAGTAAGGGAGCCACCCCAACTATGCAGATCTGACGGCAGCCAGAAGCGTCCAGATGGTATCACCCTTCAAGCCTGGACAGATGGGAAGCAGGTGGTGTGGGACTATACATGTGCATCTACCTTGGCTGATACCTATCTCCAATAAACCAGGGAGGAAGGAGGGGCAGCTGCCAGCTTTAGGGAGTCCCAAAAGTCTAGAAAATATGGAGAACTTGCCCATCATTATATGTTTGTTCCCATAGGCTCAGAGACCCTTGGCTCATGGGGAAAGAGTGCATCTAATTTCCTTAAGGAGCTGGGAAAAAGACTCATCAGGGTAACTAGGGATCCCAGGGCAGCTAGTTTTCTTTTCCAGCGGCTCAGTGCGGCTGTTCAAAGGGGTAATGCATGCTGCATTTTGGGCACACGCCCCAGCTCTTTGGAGCTGGATGAGATTTTCGCCTTATAATCGGTGATACATACGTAACAACATGTACCGTATATGCCACCTTTATATCAACAATGTATCTCTTAAATCTTCTGTGCCATATTATGTAATAAAATATGCCTATTGGTAAAAAAAAATAGTTTAAAAGATGGGGTGGTAGGGGAAGTGGAATATTCAAATGGCTTCAGGAAGAAATCCAAATATTCTTCCTTGAAGCCTTTTTATCCACTTCTCCGAGGCTATGGGTCCCACAATTTACACCTATATATATTTATATATATTTATATACTATATATATATATATATATATATATATATATATATATATATATATATATATATATATATATATATATATATATATATATATATATATATATATATATATATATATATATATATATATACTTTTTGCGTCTTCATGAACAATGCAGTTTTGCAAAATAGCAACAGATAGGAAGAGAAACTGTCTGAGGCAAGGCAGAAGGTGTCAGTGGCAACCCATGTCAGGGTGAGGACCACTACCCACCCCAACACCTACTTCCTGTCCCATCACAGCCTTTCTGGGTACATGGAGGTGGGGTACCACAGAGGTTTACAGAAAGCAAGTTACAGAATTTTAATGAAATGCGGTAGTCAGCCCATAAGTTCAACTAATCAATATCAACTGATGTATTACCATATGGAAACGTTCATACACCCAGACACTGAAGCTATATATAACATTGCATTATTATACGAATCAGATTAAGTAGTTATCAACCAATACTACCTGTCATATGCTCAGGAATGTTCCAGAAGACCAAGCACGGAAGGGACTCTACAAATATCTCTACATATTTTCCTACTACCAGCATACTTACCTATTCTACTCCATGACAATAGCACGAGGAACCCAGAGGCGATAAGATGTTACTTTACACGACCTCTCAAGGATATCATAAGAAACTCATGTAGGATATTATGTGAGCTGTAGTCACAAACTTGTGTAACTGTACTTATATGCTGAATCTAAGAAGATTTACCTACTAATACTATGGAGTTACTATATACGGCACTGTCATATGTGGAGTCACTGAGCATAAACACAGACATGGTCTTCCCTACACCCACCTAAGGTAAGGTTCAACCTACCTATATTCTCTATGCACTGTGACCCGGTCAGGGGATATTCCAAAAAGCGAAACGTGTAGGAAAGGTGTAGAGAACATTGATCTATCGTCACGAAATTCGGGGATTTTGCGTACTACCCTTGTTCAAAACTGTGCACAGTTGACTCTGCTAAATAAATGTTGAGTTTGTACATTCCACCACTTGAATTATACAAGGTATTCCTATTATGTTTGGCGAGAGAGGATTCAATTATGTTCCTTTCCGTAACGGAACTATTGGCTACAATGACCTGGGCTGCTGCCCACCCCGGCGGACGATTGCAAGTAAAAATGTGATTAAAGATTGCATTTGACTCCTGAGCCTTCCTTACCGTGTACTGATGTTGGGCTAATCTGGTTTCAAGTGGTTTACCTGTCTGCCTGAGGTACGAAAGAGAGCACGGTGTGCATGGGGCGTTGTTAATACTACCAACAATGTTGGATTGTGCGTTGTTAATCAGCTTTTGTTCACTGTTCTGACGTTCTCGAGGACAATATTTATATTGATTTTTTTTAATGTATTACACAGGCTGGCCGTATCCTCTTTATAAGGTAAATCCAGTATATTTTTCCTGGAAGGCACTTCCCTAGGTTCAGTCTTCTTGGCTGCCAATAACGCCTTATTAATAAAATCTCTGGTATACCTCAGTTTAGTGGCTATTTTGAACATCTTATTAATTTCATCATCCGTATATTCTGGGCTACAAATATGTAAAACTCTCAAGAACATTGTAAGGAAAATACTCCTTTTAAACCTAGATTCACGATTGGAATAATAATGAATGTGTAATGACACATTAGTTGACTTCCTTTACACTGATATCATGATCCATACAACAGGGCATAAGAAGATGAATACCATTCTTAATGAAGTTCAAGCAAATTGTAATCGACTAGGCCTCATAATATCTTCCTCTAAAAGCCAATAAACTTACGCTTAACACTGACAAAACCTACTATATTATGTTTGGTAGCAGAGCAGGAGATGCACAAATTAACATTAAGATTGACAACAATCTAATTACCAGAAATAATGGGGGCAAATTCCTAGGCTTATACCTTGACAACAACCTGAATTTCAGCACCCATATCCAGCATATAACCAAAAAAGTATCCAAAACGGTTGGGATCCTCTCCAAGATACGATACTACGTGCCGCAAAATGCCCTTCTCACACTATACCACTCACTTATTTATCCATACCTCACCTATGTTATTTGTGCTTGGGGATCAACTGCAGCAACACACCTAAAGCCAATAATAACCCAACAAAAAGCTGCAGTAAGAATAATCACTAAATCCCATCCCTGGCAACACCCCCCCCCCACTCTTCATAGACCTAAACTTACTCCCAGTTCAGTACATCCACACTTACTACTGTGCAATCTACATCTACAGGGTCTTAAACTCTAATATCAACCTTGACCTAAAACGCTTTCTTGATAGTTGTGACAGAACCCACAGGCATAACACCAGACACAAACATCTCTACGACATTCCCCGTGTCCGACTAAACCTTTACAAAAATTCAATGTATGTCAAAGGCCCTAAAATCTGGAATACCCTACCTGAGAACTCTAGAACTGCAGACACATTCATCACCTTCAAAACTACCATTAGAAAACATCTTATCTCCCTGATACACCCCGTCAACTAACTACACGAATACCACCTGGTGGTTCACACTTACACTCACTCACTCATTTGACCATAAACAGAAATATTAATCTCAATCTTAAAATAATGAATCCTGTGATACTCCAATACTGAAACTATGTACTGTGCCAAAACAAAAGCATTCACATTGCTAAACTCACAAACTAGTATTTAGTCACTTAGCCATAATACCAACTTACCTCATAATTTGTAATATTTTACAATTAGGAATAAAACTAAGTCTGCCCGAAATGCCTAGCCATGCTAAGCGTTCTAGTGGTACACTCTGTAATCACAATTTTATAACATGTAAACCACACAATAACCAAATTTCTGTAAACTCAGCATTGTAATCCTTATAGAGAATAAACTTTGAATTGAATTGAATTGAATAAAACAAAGATATTAACAAGCAAACGACATCCCCCACCCATCTAGTATTTGCAGGGTGAAATCATTAGCTACGTTAAAACTTACAGATATCTTGGTGTAGATGTACCCTTTAACAAATCCACTATACCACAACTAAACAAGAAATGCAAAGCTAGGCTAAATGCTCTCAAAGCTGTTGCTGGCTACAACCCCAACTATGGTGCTAATGTGAGAATCGTAAGAATGATGTACATAGCCTATGTTAGGTCCTTAATTGATTATGCTGATCCCATGTTGATATTAGCTAGAGAAAGTTCTCTCCGACCCTTGGAGTTAATGCAAAATGAAGCTCTCAGGATTATTCTTGGCTGTCCCAGATCTACAAAAGTTCTTAACATGAGGAAGGAGCTTGGTATTTCTAGTATCAGTGATAGGATTATTGAGATTAACACTGTACTCGGTATTAGAATGTTGAGAAACGAACCAGACACTGTCACAATGAATCTTACCAAGTGTCTAGAGGTAAATACACACAGATCTAAATGGATTGTGAAAACGTGCAATTACATCAAGTTTTATAACCTGCATGAACTGTATCACTGTAGGCAACAAGAGCATTTCACCCCTCCGTGGAAGATATGTCCATTTAATATCACATACCTGCAAGTCCCTCCCAAGAAGCTCATTGCTAGTAATCCCTTCCTTAAATCTCTTGTTAGAGCAACTGCTCAAGAAGAAATTTCTCACCTAGCTGGTAGTAATAAGTTATCACAAGTTATATACACTGATGGATCTAAACAGGAGTCTTCTGGCAGGGCTGCATCTGCTCTTGTTGCCACCTCCCTTGTTAAAAACGATAATAAATTTGTTGAGTTAGGCATAAGAATTAACAACTGGGCGTCTACACTGCAAACTGAATTGTTTGCAATCCTAATGGCGCTAAAGCTAACCTATGACACTGAGCTTGACTCTATCGTCATTACTAATTCTATGTCATCATTGAAGGCTCTTGACTCATATAATGACTCCAACAACATGCTCATTGGAGAAGCCAGGTATAGATACTCAAAAATTAGGGACAAAGGAATTAATGTACAATTGCTATGGATCCCATCACACATTGGATTACTCCTTCATGATAAAGTTGATATGTTAGCCAAGAAGAGTACCCAGAAGGAGAATGTAGAATATAACTTTGGTATAACTGTGTCTAGCATTAGGAATAATATTAGGAGAGAAGTAAATAATGAAAATGATTGTTATAGGAATGCAGTTAGAAGCCTGAGTAGATCTATAACCCACTATGATAACATGAACGTAGATAAGTATGTTTATGGAGCAACTTGCAATGTGAACAGACTGACTGATGTTGTAGTGGCCAGGCTTAGGCTTGGTTACAAGTACTTCTGGCAGTTTGGGAGACACACAGATGATGATCAAACTAAATGTAAATTATGTGATCAGGCATATGGTCACTGTCTTGAATACTATGTGCTTAATTGTCCACTTATTGAAGAATACAGAGACAGACAGTATAATAACCTATGTGACATGTCAAGATATCTTATTAATGAAAATAAGATACCAGATATACTAAGCAAATTTCCTAAATTCGCTTGTAACAGATAAGTGAACTATAGATATGTAGATATAAATCCATATGTATTCCTGTTAACCCTTTGGGGCCTAGTTCCTAGGCCTTTCGTGTATCCATATGCTCTCGCGTTACCATCCACGGGATGGATATAGGGTGCACAATAAACTAGCCACTTCGGTGGCAAAATCTAATCTGGCTTACCGGTCCACCCCCTCTTTAAAAATTATGGTCATAGTTATAACTATTTCTAGTATGTCAAACGCAAGTTCTGGTGGAAGTTATATCCTGGGTACTGAGGTTAGGTAAGGTTCGTCAGAAAACAGGAAAAGTGTTTCCTTACGCGGGTCTTAATCAGGTGATGATCCGCCGTTGGACCTTTTGGTCATCTGACTGAGGCCTTCCGCTGGCTTACCAGTCTACCCTCGACCCTTAAAACTTATGGTTATAGTTATAACCATATGGTTACGAGTACAACGTGCAAACCACCGCCCGTCTGATCGAGAACTGATTTTAGGTATCTGTTCACTTCCCTCTTTAAGACAGCCAGGTGTCCATTGGTAATTTCCCTTATGTATGATGGGAAACTGTTGAACAGTCTTGGGCCCCGGACACTTTCTGTTTTCTCTTAGTGTAAACACGGCGCTCCTGCTTTTCAGTGAGGGGTATGTTTCACCATCTGCCTAGTCTTTTGCTTTCGTAGGTAGTGATTTCTGTGTGCAGATTCGGGACAAGTCGCTCTAGTATTTTCCAGATGTAGATTATGATATATCTTTCTCGTCTGTTCCAGGGAGTACAGGTCAAGGAACTTCAAACGTTCCTAGGAATTGAGGCGTTTGATTGAGCTAATAGTGCAGTGAAGGTTCTCTGTACATTCTCTAGATCTGCAATTTAACCTGCCTTGAATGGGACTGTTAGTGTACAGCAGTATTCCAGCCTAGAGAGAACTGTTGGGGCAATGGATGAATTCCCTACTATGTTTGTTAACTGCTCATTACTCTGTAATTTGTCTATGATTGTAATCATGTCATAACGTGTTTATCATTCATTACCTTTGAAACTTGTCATGAGTGTGACCAGCTCTACCTGGAGCTCATTACCTTTGCAAATTCTCATGATTAATGTGTTTATGATTCATTACCTTTGCAATTACTCATGAGTGTGACCAGCTCTACCTGGAGCTCATTACCTTCGTAACTTAATCATGATTATGACCAGATCTAGTTCATTACCTTTGTAACTTGCTCAGCTATCAAAACTTTGGAGTCCAGTCCCTGGACCAATTATGTACCTCTGTAATCTTTTGACTACCGCCCACAGGATGGGTATGGGGTGCATAATAAACATATTAAACTAACTTTACACTGAAAATTTAAATTTTCTGTGATCACGATGGAATAGAACATCTGAGGGAAATAAATCATTGAGTCTAGGAAGTAACTCATTAATATCTCGAACTCTAGGACACAGACACAAAACATCGTCGACGTGTCTGAACCACTTTGCTTTATTAGTGAGGATCCCATATACAAGTTGCTGAGTAATGGAAT